>NC_041350.1:27768985-27851586 GCF_004354835.1 Perca flavescens
CACACACGGCAGGAATATCTGATCAGATTATTTTATGATAATCGGAGCATCCTTAGGATTGTCGGGAGGGGTGAATCGGGGCTAAAATCGGCCTCATTATCTTGCCGTCTGAACCAGGCTTAAGCTAGAGCCCACCTTCAACCTGAGCAGAGGTCTATTCAGCCATAATAACTGAAATTGCCTGTGTAGGTGTTCCGAGGCTTTAAACAAAAGTGCCAAGTACACTTAAAACACTAAAGTGCTAAAAACAAGATCACAATGTTTGTTTTCTTCTAGTACAGTTAAAATGAGTTTAAAATCGGGATCAAGCTGGACATTTTTAGATCCTGCTGCAGTGTATTCCAGGTTGAGGGGGCAGAGAAAGAGATAGCCTTTTTGCCAAGCTCTGTACAATGTTGAAGGGAATAAAGGCCTGGGAGCGTAGGCCGGGACTGCAGTGCTTGTGTGACATGTAAATGGATACATACTGTATGTTGGCAGAAATCCAAGGATGGATTTGTTGATGAAGTTATATCATTGCAAAAGTCTAGGTATGGATAACGATGGCCAAGGATTACGTAATCTGTGACTTGTTGATCCCGACAACATTGACAGACCATAGTCAAGTCACTTTTGAATAATGGAAACAAACGAATGAGCTAATTTGTTCCTTGAAGAGGTTGTATGTGCCTTTTCATAGCTCATAGTTTTGGTCTTACAGCAGCGTAGCGTTAACCTGACTCCGCCAGATGGATTGCTTCGCATTTGCTCGGCATATCCATCTGGGAACTTTCCGTTGGAGAACTTTTGGGAAGGGGCGGAATACTGGTTATTTGATTGGATGAACCATCTGTCTATCACCTATGTTGGTAATAGACGGGCCAAATCAACCAATCAGATCCACGAAGAGTATGAAAATACAACCACAAGCCCGCCCCTGCTGCTGCAGGCAAAGCATAGCTCGTAAGCTCAGCATGCAAGCAACATGTCGGTAAAGGAGATTTGCCGTTTGTGTAACGAGAGTTTAGGAATAAAAGGCACCATTTCAGGTTCCCGGACCATATTCCAAAAGAAGGATCCAAGAGAAAAAAAGCATTAGCGAGCGGCTAACAGAATTAGGGCTACCGCTGGCTGATAATACTGGTTAGCTGATTGGATAAACCATCTGTCTATCACCACCTAACCCACCTCAAAACCAACGCTGATTGGCCCGGTTGTTTGGCTAACGGCTCCAAATTTTCTCTGCCTCAAGATGCCAGACTGATCTGCGAGTGGAAAACTGGAGCTCGCGAGATCAGGACGGTCTCACGAGGCTAGCGTAGCGTGGCTACTGTTGTGGTTCACTCTCTGCGCTGTCATCAACCACGTTTTCCTCTGTGCACTCCGCTTACACAAATCACGAAAGATACAGTGGTTTCCCAGACATTTTGAGATATCGACCACTGTGAAACTGACTTTCTAATAAAAATGGTCCCAGGTGATGTGTAGTTTCATAAGTTATTTCAATCAACCAAATAAAGCTAAACCAAATAAGCTAAAACAAAAGAAATAATCTGCAATGTTGTAAATGGTATACGTTGCTTGCTTGTAAATTGTGGGGGTTGGTAGATTAAAAGGAAATGATCTAAGTCTATTGCTGTTCTTTATAAAGTAAGGGATTGGTTGAGTAAGAGATGTCTGCATATGTTGTATTGTTCACTTGTAATGCCATATATGTCACATTGTGCAGAGATATGGGGAAATGCATATAAAACAAATATAGATCCTATGATTAAACTTCAGAAGAGAGCGATTAGAGTAATATATAAAGCTTATTATGAATCAACTAATCAATTTCAAAACAAATAAAAAATTTAGTTCCAGAATCTTAAAATTTCCTGATCTTGTATATTTAAAAACTTTGGAAATATCTTTTTGAGTTGTGAACAATGGCCTTCCTGTCTGTATTCATATATATCTTTTTTTAAATTAAGAGAAGGTAAATATAATTTAAGACGGTTCTCTATCTTTGAAACTGGTAAAGTTAGGACTAATGTAAAATATAGATGTGTTTTAGTTTTGGGGGTTAAATTATGGGATGAACTTAATGATGAGTTGAAAGCGTACGTCTCTGTTGAGATTAATTAAGGGTTATGAATAGGGTTGGGTACCGAAACCCGGTGCCTAAACGACCGGTATCTACCAGACCGAATTGCAACGCAGATTTCGGTGCCTCATTTCGGTGCCAATTAACTGCCTTTTTGCGCTGCTCTCTGATGCTCTGAAACAGACGCTGGAGGCAACAGGAGCATCGCTGCACGTGACACTAGTTAACACTTCACTCAACAGCAAGTAAAGTTAGCCTACCGTTAGCTAGCAGCTGGATTAAACACGGTTAAAATGCTGACAACTAAACAATGTAAAAGGTGTCTGTATTTCACTGTAGAGGATTCCAACAGCGGGATGTTATGCAGCTGCTGTTGTCAGAAAAAAAACACAGACATGGTGCATTCACTTGCAACTATTAAGCCTCGGTTCAGGCACCGGCACTGTTTTAAAAGTGTTTTAAAATCGTTTCATCATTGTTATCCGAAAAAAACAATACCCAACTGTAGTTATGAAGTAATTTGATTAAAATGTAAATTTACTAGGATTGTACTCATAGTTTCATTTAGTTGTGTTGGATTTCTGGGTGATTGTATGGGGATTATAAGATAGGTAAAAATAAGCCTATTTCTTTTTCAGTTTAGCTACGGTGGCTAATTGTGGGAAATAATTGTTTCTTTATTGTATGCTAACCAAAATAAAATTATCTATCATCGTTCTGTGTTTTGAAAACAAATTCTCAACGCTTGGTAAAATAATCACTTATTGCATTACATTTTGTACTATAGGAAGAAAAGAAAAAAACTATACTTCTAAACACAGTTTTTTAATTTGTATTCTGTTCTATCTCATGTGTTTTGTTTGTATGTAATATTATTTACATTCTTTTATACAGAAAAAAAATTATATTTGAAAGACTTTATAATAGGGGAATTGCCAAATTCAGAGAAAACTATTTCTACTGGTATGCATTGTTAACAATGGAGTCGATGAACCGCCGAGGCAGACTAAGCTGATCACAGAGAAGTGGATCGGTACAGTGAGAGAACGGAGTGGGGGTGTGTGTGTGTGTGTGAGGACGCACAATCTGAGGAAAATCCGAATGAATGAATGACTGACTGAAAACATATTGGTCATCCTGAGTTCAGCCCCTCTCCCCCTGCTGTGAGCCCCGACCGCTTGCTTCACTGCCTCGCTGCCCAGGCTCCGCTGGGCACAAATCCAGTTTTCTGTCCAAATTACCAGCGCTCTTCGCAGAGGAAGGCCAGCGGGGTGAGAAGATCTCATCCCCACCCCCCCCCCCTGTCTGAACCCCTCACTGGCCCGGCGCAAAGCTGACGGAGCGTCGCGGATGGCCCTGGATTGCACCTGCACCGGGGGCTTTCCAGCTCCCCCCCCCTTCTGTTCTCACACACACACACACACACACACACAACCCCAGACCATAACCCTCTTTCCATTTCTGTGGATTTCAATCAGGTGGCCTAAAAAATTCACCAAGGCTCCACAAGCTGTAACCTCCAGTAACAGTTCGGACAGAAAGCTGCTTTAAAATGTTGCTGAATTAGGCTGAAGGAAAACTTATTAGGAAAGGGAGAATTGGTATTCCTAACAAACCTGTCTCCTAAAAAATGAGGTTCCCATACAACAAAATTGCATTCTTAATAATGTATGGAGGAAAGCTTCTTTCCAGTGAAAGATGCATGATGTGAAAAGGCTGCTGTTTGAAACTCGTGGTTAACAGTGTGAATTGAAACCAAACTACCTGGTTAGGTTTAGAAAAAAAATGATATTGTGGGTTAAAATAATGAATGTATTATTTAGGTATGTAATTTAAGTTATGTACGTAAGTTAAAGCCTTGGTGCGTAACTTTTTGATATTAATGAACGTCCGTTACATTCAAGCCGTTGCCAAATCGAGTGAAGATAATGACCTCTTCTGAAAAGTCCATCATGTTTTTCTTTAATCCTCCGTGTCCTACTAGCAACTGTATGGAGGAGGGGGGTGGGGGTGGTGGTGCGCGATCACGGAAGGCTTGTATCATGTGGATGCGGCGACAGAACTGTTGTCATTACTTGGAATTCCTCATGGGGGGGAGACAGAAACTACGCACTATAGCTTTAAGTACGTTACATAAACAAGTCAATGTGGACTTTTGGTTTTACCCCCCCCCCCACCCACACACACACACACACACACACACACACACACACACATTTTGTTGCAATAGTTATTTTATTTGCCCCATTTGACAAGACACTGACGACGTTTTCGCTGATACAAGCTGATTTTGTGTTTCATAATGTCACCATCTTAGCTTTAGAACTATCATGTCACCTAACAATTACGTAAGTGTTGCCAGACATGATATGAAAACAATGTCTCAGAGGACTTCACAGAAAAGGAGCAAAGTAAAATTACAACGAGCCTATGAACCTTTTTGTGGTCACATGGGAGTTACAGTAAAACTCCCAACCTCACCTCAACCAGAAAGTGCACAGTATTGTTTTCTGGTGAATAACGCTGAAACATTTTGGCTTCTCTGCAGCATGGCACATCAACAGTCACTGAAGAAAACTGCATTTAAAAACCATTGTAAAAAGCACTAAAAAGTGACAATGCTTTATTAGAAGTGTTTTTAAACCAGGTGTTCATTGTTACAGGATGAAGGACTAATAGCCGGTACACACCAACCAGACGAATACGATCTCATATTGTACTAAAATAGTTCACTGAAACGTGTTTCTGAGAACATTTTAAGCGAGAAATAGGCCGTGCAGTTGCTGAATCTGTCTTCATTTTAGCTCGACAAAGGTCAGTTTAAAAGATTTTCGTCAGATTTTGAGAGACTCTAGTCACACTCATCCTGCTTGCCATTTCCGGGTGAGTCCCGACTGCCCTGCCTCCGACTGAACATGTCAGGTCGGCCAAAATGAACGCCCCCCAGACTGACGACGGCACGGGACACACCGAACAGATTCGAGTCACTGACCTCGCCAGACTGTCCAACGGCCGATTTTCGGCCCTGTGTGTCCCGGCCTTAAGACATACTTATGGGTTTTTGCATATGCGTAGCTAGTGATTTTCCCAACATCCAATGAGGAGCAGAGCCTGTAACTTAAACTTTTTAACTGGAAGCATCTGGGCCTGCTTGAGCCAGACATGAGCATGTGTACAAATTATGCAATACAATCTATATTTACTATGATTTTAGAAGAGTCACTTTTGATTTTGGTATCACTCTCATGACAGTGTTTCCCTGGGGGGTTTGGTGCGTCGGGGTATCATGGATGACAGGCGGCCTCCCGGGGTTTTGCTGTTGGACCTAGCCATGCCTCGGGGTTGGGGGTTGTGTTTACCTCATAACAAAAAGCAACATGGTTTTGATGCTCTGCCAGTGTGCTGCTGTGTAAACTGTAAACAACACACGCACACGCACACACACACACACACACACACCGCTGCAGTGTCTGCAGCCACTTCACTTCCTGTTCCCTCTCTCTGTAACTCTTTCTCTGAGTATAATTTACACACACACACACACACGTTACTCGGTTAGGTTTAGAAAAAGATCATGGTGTGGGTTTAAATAAGTAAGTTTGTTATGTAATTTAAGTTATGTACGTAAGTACATAACCCCACCCCACCCCATTTTGTTGTGATGGTTATTTTATTTGCTCGCTGAGATGAGCTGATTTTGTGTTCCATAATGTCAACCTGTTAGCTTTAGAACTATCATGTCAGCTAACTCATAGGAACCGGGAGAGACTAATTATGTTTCATCCCGTTTAAATTGAGCCAACAATTACACATATGTTTGTCAATTTAAAAGATAATTTTGCAGCTGAAGCTGTCGTAGGTTTGTCGTTGTACCACTTGAACCACACTGAACGACAACTCTCGTCTTGCACAATATAAGCACAAAAAGTAAGAAAATTTGTGTTTGGTAGATTATTTCTCTGTGGTAACAATGCTTTTTGGCAATAAATCTTATACCGTTGGAAAGCCTGTTTAGCATTTATGGGATGAGCAAAATTTGTCAAATCTTCTCTGCCATTGCCAAACAGGTTATTTTGCTGTTGCTATTGACACTTGTTTTGAGGCTTGTCATCATTTGAGGCAATCTCAATGCAGAGAGATATAGAGATGAGATTCTGCAACCAGTGGCAATCCCATATCTCCACAGTCTGGGACCGAACTCTATCCTCCAAGATGACAATGCTCGCCCCCCACAGGGCGGGGTTTATCAGAGACTACCTCCAGAATGTGGGAGTGGAGAGGATGGGATGGCCTGCCAGCAGTTCTGACCTCAACCCCATTAAACACTTGTGGGATCAGCTTGGGCGTGCTGTTCGTGCCAGAGTGACCAACACAACCACGTTGGCTGACTTGCGACAAATGCTGGTTGAAGAATGGGATGCCATCCGTCACAGTGTGTGACCAGGCTGGTGACCAGCATGAGGAGGAGGTGCCAGGCTGTCGTGGCTGTGTATGCTTCTTCCACACGCTACTGAGGCTCCTGTTTGTGAAATGAATACATTGTTAAATTGCCAATATGTCTTGTTTCCATCATCCAATCCACCAAACGAGTCAATGGCAGAATAAGCTGTTTGGCATTGGCAGAGAAGATTTGGCAAATTTTTCACGGACGCAACCCACATACTCAGCGCTGCTGCTCATCCCACAAATGCATGTTCCAAATGGGGCACCATTTGAAAGGGAACTAAACAGGCTTTCCAACGGTATAAGATTTATTGCCTAAAAAAAGCATTGTTACCACAGAGAAATAATCCACAAAACACAAATTTCCTTACTTTTTGTGCTAAGTTTACATGTAGTGTACGTCATCTTGCTTGGTTTTCAGCTTGCTCGCTAGCTAGCTTAGCTATGCTCCACGACACATGTAACGTTATCTTACCTGATAGTTATATCCAGTGTCTTTTTTGTCAGACTAGGCGAAAGAACGAGCAAGATCAGTGAGTAACTCTACATCCCGGTACCAAACACAGAAGCACCGTAGCTTCAGCGAGATGTCTCTTATGCGACCAATTCCGTATTTTTTAAAGTCTAATACTTCAACAGTTATACCACAAACTGTGACTTTCTTGACGTTTAAAATTATCTTTTGAACTGACGAACATCATATGTGTAATTCATGAAATTCAAACGGGGATCAAAAATGATTTGTCTTTCCCCGTTCACTACCTACATATTTTATTTCGAAATAAGGTCCCATGGTGGTCCAACAGAAGGGGAAGGACTTGACCTCTCTATTGTGGTACCTTTCAGGCACTTAACCTCTGGTTGCCCCAGTCTGTACTGGGCAGCTTCCAGATTGGAATGGTTTAACCCTTGTGTTGTCCTCCCGCCCACTATGCAACTTTTTGATTTTCTCGGTCAAAAAAATGAACAAAAACTTTTTCTGTCACTTTTTTCGACGTTTTTGTCAGTCTTTTTTGTTACTTTTTTCCAAGTTTTTTTTCCCCTTTTCCCGATGTTTTTGTCACTTTTTCTCTGCACTTTTTTGACATTTTTGTTGTTGTTTTCCCTGACGTTTTTTAAGCTTTTTCTGTCATTTTTGTCACTTTTTCAACGTTCTTTTATTATTATTTTTTTCAAATGCTGTAAAATTGCATAAAACACCCAAATTCAAAGAAAGTAGTGCACTGATCATTTATTTTACTTGTAACAAGCGTCATATGGAACCATCCACGTACATTTTGGTTGATAGAAACCCAAATTTCTGATGAAAATGGGTCAAAATCGACCCGAGGACAACAGGAGGGTTAAAAGAGATTTCCTGCCTTCTAGTTGGCCATTGGCTTCAGTTCATTTCATTACGGCAGGACAGTCAACTTGCAGAAACTTCATTGATACTGCCTGGTATGGTGTTATCCATATCTAAGGATTCAGATGGATCATCTATCTCTCCAATACCTATATTTGAAAGCCTGGAGATGGATTTAAAGTCTCAGGGAAACAATGAGTTGTACTGTAACATGTAACAATTTGTAGGATTAAACATGCAAAACCACAAGCTGCTCTTTTTTATCCTAAAATGGCCAAGTAACGGTTGGCAGGACCTCTCAGGTTTTAAAATCCTTAGCCAAGACGTTTCACCAGACTCAATCAGCTTTACTCATCTCTTTATAAGCCGCTGTGGGTAAGGTTCTCACATACAGCAGGAATCAAATTGACTACTTTGTTTACCTCATTCAGTCAAGGGTTCAGCGTTTCTTGGACCAACTTCAAATTGTTATCTAGTTGTTACTTCAGGCGGGTTCCTCGTTGTCGTCCTTCCCTCCAGAATCTGTGACCTCAGTCAGCCGCCGTGACCAGGAGCTGACCAGCAGCCCGGCTGTGACCTCGGAGCACACACTCGGGGCACTGAACCCAGACTAATGTGGCCCAGGAACCACTGAACCACTGAACAACACACGGACACACTCATGCACGTGCATGCGCGCACACACACACACACACACACACACACACACACACACACACACACACACACACACACAGGCACCCCACAATTGTGCTTCCTCAAAACCATCATGAATGATGACGCTCTCTCTCAACCCCCCCCACACCTCCTCAGCCCTTACTCTGCCATGGAGGCTGATTCCGCCCTCTGGATGAACCTTTACCCAGGACCCCGAGCTCAGAGGGGGCTGGATTAGAGCGTGGAGGCAGAAAGGCTGTGTGTGTGTAAGTGGAGAGGGGGGTTACAATAGATAGATAGATAGATAGATAGATAGATGAAATATGGTTGAGATTGATGATTCACATTCATATGTTTGTAGATATTTCAAAAGTCTGCATAAAATCCGCTTGAAATTTTTCTTTACTAATTACGACCACTAGTAAAAGAAGTGGGACCTTTGGTTTTCATGTATGACAAACATTTCTTTGAAGAACTTGAGTGTCCAGTTCAAGTTGTGGAAGTAAAGACCCCCTACCCCACAACCCACGCTCGCGCCCACGCACGCACACACACGCACGCACGCACACACACACACACACACACACACACACACACCAATCCATTCCTACCCCATCGTGCACCTGTTCACAGCTCTGTCCCGGCCTGCCCTCCTTCCCCTGCAGCATTCCTCCAAACACACATTAACAGACTCTGACGTCTTTGATATCCCCAAACAAAACCCTGTAAAAGAAAAAGCCTTCACTATTTTGGGTTTCCAGCAGGGTAATTCAGCACTGTTCCTAACAACCGACATCCTCACATTTGATTTATGTGCCTGTGCACCAATCCTGCCGCACCAGCAGAAGTTCACAATCTCTTCCTGGTGATGAATACGAAGATTGATACTCGGCGATGAGCGTGAAGTCTGTACATCCCCAACATCAAAAACTGGCTCTGTGTCCCCACCCCCCCACCCCTCCCTGCCAAGGCTGTGTGCAAGTATTAGCTCCTCAGACAGGCTGCAGCGCCAAGGCCTTGTCTAACCCCTTAATTGTCTGCCTGGAGGTGTCGGGACTTGTTCTGGAGATGTAACGCGGTTTACAAAAGGAACCCTCCACAGTCCCATCTTGCACAGCAAAGCTGCACTCACATGAACAGTTTGTTTAAAGGTCTTCAGGAGAAATAAACACTGCAGCATTTTATCATGCGCAAATATGTGAAAACAATGCAGTACAGTATTGTGAGATGCTCTCCTTTATTAGTTTCATGGGTTCCTAAAAAAATGCAGATATAGGTTACTAAATAAATTACTAAATACCTCCCCTGACATGAAGGCTTTGCAGTAAACAATGCTTTAATACTGGAAAGGCTATCAAGGTTTCAGGTCGGCAATCTTTTTATTTATTTTTTTTCACAATTTTTGACAGAAGAAAAATAAAACCAGGTGATACTCATCAAGTAGACACATCAAACAAACCGAAGTCAAGACAATATCAAATTCTATCATGCTCTTAGGTTAACTGCAAGTCAAGTGGGAGAGACTTGTGTGGTTCATGTCTAAAGATTCTGGCACCAAAGGCAAAGTTGAACTTGCTTCGTGATAAATCCAATCATCCAGTGTGGCTTGTTTTTGTTGCAAATTTCCCCCAGAATTGTTAATAGTAAGCTCAAAGCACCGATGTGTCTAGGCACAGCCTCGCAGAGCCTCGTGCATGGCCGTAGACTCATTCTTGTTTTTAGGTGTCCGTCGAATGACATTTTTACAATGTTGTGTCTGTTGTGTGCTTTCTTAGTTGTTAATCCTACAATAAGTAACTGTACAGTAAAGAGTCTTCTTAGTGATCTAAAATAACAGAAAAATTCATTTCTTTAATTATGTGAGCAAACATGCATTCTTACATAACAGAATCTTAATGTGGCTCTGAAACACTTGTAAACAGTTCATCTACATGTCTAACTTGAGAAACATTTCTCTGTGTGTAACGTACGTTAAAAGGCGAGTTGTATGGTTAATTGCGGCCGTAGTGTCGGCTGACGGGGGGACGGGAAGGGGGGCGTCTAATTTTCTAACAGGTGCTCCATTGTTTGGGGGACGCGGCAGAAAGTCATATTTTTGCCAAAGCAAGATGGCTCTACCAAAGGTGTTACAGTTTGTTTTTGTTGTGTCCCAGGGGCCAGTGAGAGCGAGTTCACCTCTCCTTGATCTCCCCCCCTCTCTCTCTGTTTTACGTCCTACCCTCCTCACCCTCTCGGCCCAGTGTGGGCCAGGGGCGTGGGCGTCCGGGGCTCAGAGGTCCGGGCAGTAACAAAAGCTGGGACTGTGCTGTCCTGAGTCCCCAGTCCCACACAATGACCATGTCCATGTCGATTAGCGTGGCGTGGCGGCCGAGCCCGGTCCGGCCGGGGCTAATAGCTTATTACGCGTATAAAGTGACAGTGTGATCTGGAGAAGTGCCAGGAAACGGGCCCAATTAGAGGCGAAAAGAGAGGAGGAGGGGGTGTGTGTGTGTGTGTGTACGTGTGTGGAGGGCATGGAGGGTGGGCGGGGGAGTGAGGGGGTGAGGACGAGGGCAGCAACATGCATTCCTCTGAGCTTTGGTCTAATTCGCCCATGACGAGTTCCCTGGGGACTGACACCCTCCTTCGCCGAAAATATTTGAGTATCCTCTTGCTCTGTTGTTCCAAAACATCCGAAACAAACCCCAAACACACTCGCATGCTACGTTACCGCCGCACAGTTATGGGTAAACAGCGCTGTTTACTTGTTGATACAGTTGGAGGGAAACGGTACGATGAGAATATGGAATATTCTCAGCTACACCGATACAGCTCGGTATCAGCAGCACATGCAGAATGGCAGCGTTAGTAAATGGCATTTAAGTTTAAGCCGACATGATCGGCTGATGCGCTTACCCAGAGCAGATTACACTGAGTGATAAAGCAAAATAAGATTAAAGAGCCATGCTGCTGTATTTCAGTCTATCGGCCACATTTCTTAAGTGATTTTCCAGGCAGCCACTGGTTTGTTGGAGTAAAAGCGCCGACGCATATACCGTATGACATATTTTGTCAAGTCACATATGCACATCAGATTATGGGCAGCTCGCCTCTGATTCTCCCAACGTTGTGACTGCTCTAATGAATTATTCGACAAGTCCTCCAAACCGTACGACGATGTAGGTTGTTTATTCCTACCCTCTGATACGACGCACAGGAGCGTTTCGTAAAGTAGCGCCCCAGAGAGGAGGCAGGAAATACGACCCAGAGGAGCGTTTTCCGTACGCGTATCTAAACCAGAGAACGTAACCGTCGCAGGTTTAAAAACGCTGTTAACGTTGTGAAACGGCTGCAGTTTGGTCATGTTTTGGCACCAAAACTACTACTACTAAGTTTTGAAAAAGATTGTGGTTTGGGTTCAAATTAGACGTTACGTTACTCAACTTCCATTTTTTTACGGGAATCAAACCTTGGTCTCCTGGGTGAAAGTCCTGTGTTGTTAGGTGCTATTATACTACATCACCTTACTTCCTGCTTTGCTCCCATAATAACTATGGGAGCCGCCACTATAAACGTAAATATGAGTCGTAATAGCTGCTTAAGGAAATTACTTCTGGGAGCATTTTTCGGCAGAGGATAGTCTGTAATTATTGTAAAGCAAACTTAAAAGTCCCCATAGCTCTCAGGCCTTCTTAGACCCAACAAACAGTGGACTAAGGGGCATATAAATCATCATCAGTGACAAAAATTACTAGAGGTGTTTCTTCAAATATTGCACTGGCAAAATCGTATTTTCACTTCATTGACTTTTGTAAAATTGTGTTGTGTTTTAAAGTCAGTGGAGCTACAGATCTAAATATTGCAAACCAACGAATGTGCCAGCATAGCAGCGCAGCAGTGGCACGTGTGAGGATTAAAACTGAAGTGGATTTAGGCATAGCGTGGGTTGACAAACATGGAACATACTAATGGACAATGGAGAATGGGTGGGCTGCAGAAGTCTTGATGTTTTTTTTCCTCCATGAAAACTTGCCCTCGTTGCTCAGGGGTTAAGGCGTCGAACATGAACAGCAACGTCCCCGGTTTGCGTTCAGCTGCGGACCGTTTTTGCATGTCATTCCCCATCTCTCTCTCTTTTCATTTCCCAACATCTCTACGTTGTTGTCTATCCATAAAAACGGCTTTAAATGTCCAAAACACAATTGTAACCAACGACTTTTCATTTCCGGGATTGTTCAGGTGCCGCCGGATGTCCATTACCTTCCTCTTTCTTTGTGTTGACGTTCTAAACTCTGGTGGATTAGTGAGGACTATGGTTAACTGCTCCTCAGATCTCTGCAGGGTAAATCCAGACAGCTAGCTAGACTATCTGTTGCACGACTGAAACAACTTTAAACGTACACACGTTCCACCAAAACTTTCCTGAGGCTATTTTGCAGAGGCACCGTTGCTCTGCTCTGACAATTGTGATTGGTTTAAAGAAATGCCAATGTGCAAATGCACGTTTTTTCTCCCATCCCGGAATGCTGTGTGGACTAGCCAGACCTTCCTCCACAGCGCTGTAGAGGAAGGTCTGGCGATGCGAGACTAACTTAAGGTGACCACTGCCTACGTTGTCCATACACCCAAATGACAATCCTTACAGACACTTTTCAAGTTAACAAGACTGTTTACTGTGTACTCAGACAAAAGATTTTGGGATGGAGTGTCACTTTAAGATCCTATGGTGGCCGGACACATGACTCATTTATTGAATGACTCCACCCTCACACACTCAGACATGTTATTAAACTCTAAAGCAGCCTTTGACAGATTCTTAAGTTTAGTTTTCGTTGTCCTTACCTTCATTCTTTTAGGTAAAAGAAAACTAAGTTGATTCTAGCCTTAAGTACTGTTCTTACTCACTTGGTGGAGTTGAGGGTTGATCAAGGGTGGCTCAAAGTACAGACAACAATAGGCCTACTGTACGTACCGTTAGTACTACCTGCCAGCCAAAGTTTCTGCGCAACTTTACAACGCTCCACCAAGTCATCACACGGTTTAACAGTGGAGAGACAAGACTTCCCCAGTGGTGGATAAACCAGAAGCTAGCTGTTGTAACAAAGTGTTACCAGGATTTCTTCCCAATGGGATGTGGAGTCTGTCAGTTCGATGTTTAAGCTCCGGGAGGAAGAACAACAGAAGGGGTTAATGTAATCCATTTCATTGGTGGGAGGACTCTAATAACTGGTCTCTCCCTGCGTCTCCATTGGCCCGCGGAGTTTCCATTGTGCCGGCCGGTGCAGGTGTGGGACATGCTTTGTTGATCATAATCCCCCAGGCAAGGGGAGAGGCTTTGAGTGTGTTTGACGTACCCCACCGGCAGGCCCTTTGCTCCCCGGCCGCCGAGCAGCCACCGTCTCCAGCGGCCGCTCATGGGATCCGACAGGCGGAAAAATAATGAACAACACCTCAACCCGGAGCTGACCTGGCTCCAATTCACCAGCTCCACACGAGGGGTAAAGCAACCACTTAATTGAGCCTTCCAGGATCAAATCATACTAATGCCAGCCCACGATCCACCCCTCCACCACCACAACCTCCATCCCGGACACAACCCATCAAGATGTTTTCCTACACACACACACACCCCCACTCTCATCTTCCACTTCTTTGCTGTTTCCCCTTTGTTTTAACAGTGTATGCACATCTAACAGAGGCTGGTAAACTGAAAAACACAGGTACATGAACTCTTTACACCTAATACATTTTGGAAACATATATTCTACATACAATACTTTTGCTTTTAACATGTGAAATACTTTTTGGGAATTTTTTTTATTTGTTTTTTAAACATAACATTCACTGACATTTGAAAAAAATCTAATAGAAAAAGTAAAGAATTAATAGAAAAATATATATAAAATAAATAAAAAAATATATAGAGTAAAATACAATATGATTGTGATACACACACACACACATACATATATATATATATAGCCTGTAGTACATAGTCAGGTATACATATGTACATTTAATTAATAGAAATACATAAATAACTAATAAATTAAATAAAGCAAAACAAGTTTTTACCTAAATGTTGGCATTTGCAGTAGAGCAGGTTCATTTAGAAACATATGAACTTTTTTCATGAATTTTATAATCTGATATGTTACAACAAGCCTTTGCAGCCTATTAGACACCCAGATATTGTGTGACACATGTCCATCTTTGCATCAAAGTGTCTTTCAGTACCGTCATTTGTTCCATTATACCAACTCTTTTCAGTGTCTGTGTCCAGTGGGTTACCTTTGGTGGTTTCGGCTCGTGAACCTGAGCCAGGCCATACAACAAAGATAGTAATCATATCACATCCATACAGTGATAGCAGCACACAGCTGTTAAAACATAATACAATATATGACACACTGTTATCGGATCACTACTCGGTATCGGCCAATACCCAAATTCACATATCGGTATCGGGAAGCAAAAAATGGTATGGAACCATCTCTACTTATTACATAAGTAAGCTGAAGCAGTGTTTCCCAAAGTGGGGTCCGGGGACCCCAAGGGGGCCATGAGTTGGTTCCAAGGGGTCCCTTGCAAAAAGGTGGATTAATCCATTTTTACTATAATTCCATCCAAGTGACACAATGACAGAATGTATGACTAGTTTAGTCATGGGTTTTAATACACTTTCTGTAATAAGACATCTAAAAGCAAAAGTTATATCAGAGGGGGGACCCTGGGACAAAATCTTATCAAATGGAGGTCCGTGCATGGTCTAGTTTGTGTCCTTGACGTACAACGGTTTGGAAACCACTGGGCTGAAGGAACTTAATGCTACCTCCACCACTGTTCAAAACTTACTGTTGAAGTACATGTAGTACAATGTATGTATTTTATCTCATGTATTTTCATTGCTTTTGGACATTGAGCTAATGTACAAAGTTGCTTCAAAATGTAAGGTCTTGATAAGGTATTTAAAACTTGAATAAATAATTCATAATGTATTACAATATGACAGTATAGAAAGAGAAATGGGGGTGATGACATGCAACAAAGGTTCTGCACTGGAATCCAGTCGAAAATGTTGCAGTTACATGGTAATGTTTTATTTATTTTGAGTCTGCATAGACACATTTTTAATTCTAGTTTTAATTCTCGTTTTCAAATGAATTTGAAAAAGATGCTAACAGGAGCTCATCTAAGAATTCTATTGTTTTTGTAACTGCCAAAGAGTTGCAGCAAAGTAGATTTAAAAAAAAAAATAAAGAAATAAAGAAAAATCTGAGGCTAAATCACAAATGAAGGCTGCAGCAGTCAGGTGAGACACCTGGGAGTCAGTCAGGGTCACTTGTCCTCCGACAGGATGTGACAAAACAAAGTTAACAGTGAACCTTAAACTGTTTCTGGAACAGCATTGAACTGTTTGTCTCTTTTGTTAGATATTTTACATGCCATTCCAAAAAAACATCGCAGACTGGCTTTTGAGGCGATCATGAGTGTGCTGTGTGCAAATGAAAGCCAACAAGCTATAGGGTTTGAGGGAAGTGAAGTTCAAACAGTTACGTCTTGCCCCAAGAAAGACGTGATACTCACTAGTATCTCTTTATGTATAAGGCTCTTATTGGAAAACTGCCATCTTACCTTACACAACTTCTCTGTTACTCAGAGGGACTTTATCAGACTGGCTCTGCTGACTGGCTTTGACTTCATGTTCCACGAGTTCGCTCCGATCTTGGAAAAACTGCTTTTAGCTTTAGTGCACCCGACTCCTGGAACAAATTACAACACTTTCTGAAAATCAACTCAATTGTGCCTCTTGGACAATTTAGAAATCTGGTTTTAAACCTGCAAACTTCTACTTGTAACTGATTTGCATTATTGTATTTTCTTTTGCATCCCTATTATCCTAATTTATCTATCAAATCATTTTCCAATTCAGAATGTTCTATTGTCTTTCTATATTTCTTATGATTGAACTTTCTGTGTTGTTGTTCTGTTTTTGTCTTCGTAATCTGACTCAATGGCATTAAAACATGAGGGTCGTTCCTTTCTTTTTGGTAGTTCAAAATGCGAATTTTACTACAAGACTTTAAGATGCTATTTTAGGAGCGTTTGTTCAGTATATTCTGCATAAACTGGATGCAATAACCTGTAAACGACAAAACCTTTCAAACGTTCTAGTTTGTCCTGGTTTGACTGATGCCCGTGTCCTGAAATGAGCCGCTCCTCCACTGTCCTTAGTTAACATCATAGAGGTCAGAGATCCATGATGAAGTTGATCCCCAGCCCTTCATGTAAAAACATGCTGACAAGACCCAACAGTTGCTTTCTGTGCTCCCTTTTACAGTGTTTCTCATTAGCGAGGCGTCTTCTGTTCCCTGTCCTTTATCAAAGGAACAATTTGGGTTAGGGGTCCTGTGGGGTCTTTTCAGGACATGAACCTACGCCATACAGTCAGCCCCTCGAAATGGCACCCACGGTGCCATGTTCAACCTGATTCCCAGACGGAACAACAATGGCGCTTTTCAAATATCACCCGATATAGAACCGTGCGGGTGCCAAATTGGGACGGGGTGCCTGATGTTCCAGGCGCAAAAAGAAGGTGATCAAACAGAGCCTGGGTCAGTGGATCCCCTCTAATTGAGAAGTTCACACTTGGAAGGGGGTTCCCATTCACCGGACAGCACTGGCGCCGTCTGCCAAAGTGGAAAAGTTTCGGAGCGCATGTGCAATGCATAGAGCCGAGTTGGACCCCTAAATTCAGATCTGGGTTCATCAGATTGAGTCGAGGTGGCACTGCAGAGCAGACTAGTGCCTCACAGACAAGGAAAACTCATATTTAGGGACAGAAAACTGGCCATTTTCTGAGCAGTGGATCGGGGTGCTTCTACACATTAGATCACAACAGTTTTTGGCTCTGAAGTTGGGTTTATGAAGAGACCTTAATTAGTAAGTTAAAGTATGATGAGGCCACACAAGTGAATGACTTTGGTTTTATCATTATCATATCACAATTATGTTTTTACCCTCTAGTTCAAGGATCTTCAAAAGGGGGTCCGCGACCCCTAGGGGGTCCTTCAGAGTCAGTGCTTGGGGGGGCCTCCAAATTATTGTTAATTTTTGAAAGTTTAAAAAAAAAAATGAAAAAGTCTTAACATATAAACATATTAGCAAACATAAATCCCCACTGATGACAGGCTTACTATCCTAGGTAAGGTAGTCACTAAGGCCATCCACAGATACAGTCAATGATTCAGTGAGCCACATGTACTGTATGTTTTCACATTAAAACATGATTTATGAAATCATTCCAACAATAATTAGGCTACTTTAATAGCTTAGTATTCTATGCCAAAAAAAAGGTATGTATAAAGGCTTTAGGCCACCCTATAAGGCCCAGTTTAATATGCAACTTCATTGTATACAATATACAGTATGTAGTAGGGGGTCCCTGCTCCATCTCTCTTTCAGTTAAGGGGTCCTTGAACATTGAAGACCCCTACTTTAGTAAATAAAAGTGACAAGTGATACAAGACATGAACAAAGCTGCTTTCCACATTTAACAATTAACAACTTTTTGGTTTTGCAGTTATTTCCATAATGATGCACAACTAAAATTCACTGAGGGCCCAAACTCAGTACTATAACATCAATTTCACGCCACAACACTGTTAAGTACCATAAACTGTGAAATCTAAATAAACGGTCAAATCGTTGTTCCTGATCTGCAGGATGGGTGGCAAAATATTTGCGTTGGGAATTTCTTGATGCGTCGTTTCTTGGCAGGAACAAAGCAAAAATGGCCTCCTCTCAATTTGGGGCAAACGCTGGCGGAGAATGGAGACAAAAGAGACGCTTAAACCCTGTCGCTCTAAGGGGGATATCTTCACCTCTCTTCAGAGAGTCCCTAATTGATACATGGGGATTGGCGTGAAGGACCAGGGGACAATAGCTCTATTGTTTCCCTGGTTTCTGAATCAAGACATCTGTCAACTGCGGTGGCTTTGCAGGGAGCTCATCTCGCCTCCAAACTTCAACTTTTCCCTCTTGAGTTTTGCCGACGTCTCTCCCAGTATAGCCAAAGTGTCCGCCTGTGGCACTGGAGGACATGTTGGAGGACATCAGCTTGTGATATTTGTTCAGAATATAATTCGATACATTATCCGCGGAAGGGATTAATTGTCTCAAAGGAGCATGCAGGACGGAGTGTGATTTAAAAGCATAACATCTACTATTTGAGGGTATAATCTGTATTTTTTAATAAAACTTAGAATTTCGAATTTTTTTTATCTCATTGTAATGCTGCACAAAAAATCCTGATCAGTAAATACAAGATGAATAAATCAAATTATTTCACAACTTTGGGGAACAAAGACATCTTAATTGTAGAAGAAAAAAAATGGAAATTTCCATGAAAATAAAGCTCAATTCAATCACGTAAATATGAATTTATTATTCCATTCCTTATTCTCAGAATGTGTAATTGTATGCTTTAAAAAAAATAAAAAAATCACATTTCTGCAGGTTATGCTGACCACCTGTGCACTTAATAAAATGCAATTAATTGGGATGAATTGATTGATAGTGTACCAACTGAACACTGGTTTCCCAGATTTGTGCTAAAACAATTTCTAAGGAAATTACCGACCTTTTTAATAAATCATTACAGTGAACACTTTTCGGCTTTCTAACATTTTTTTTTTCAGTGATATACATTTTTTTTTTTTCGACCGGTGGAAGTGGAGACAACGTTCCCACTTCCTGGCAGCAGAAAACAAAGTTGTCTTGTAAATGACTATGTTTTTGCAGCATCAAGATTGTCTCCTGAGAGTCCCATCATTCCTCAAACACGAATCACTGATCCGTCAGGAAGAGAAGCAGACTTACCGGAACAAAAGATTAATGAAAGATCAACGCTGTTTAAGTTGGACGTGAGCTCGGTCTTATCTCATCGTCATAAAAAGTACAATCGGTGTTTGACAGTGTGAGAAACACAAACCCTAATGAAGAATGTGTCAGACTGGATTAGGAAGCAGGAAGGACCTCTGAGATTTAAATTCAGCAGCCTGGCTTCACGATAAAACCACTCACACTTGATTTCTCTAGCACGAAAGAGGATTAGGGCCACGTGTGAAAAATGTATTTTACTTCAGAGTTTAAAGTCAGACTTCTGAGAATAAAGTCAGATTTCTGTATTTAAAATCAGAATTTTGAAAAAATGAAGAGTTCTGACTTCAAACTTCTGACTTCAAACTTCAGATTTTCTTTTTTGTCTTTTTAAGTCTGAATTCTTTAAACTCAGAAGTCAAAACACATTTCTTTTCACATCTTATCCTCTTATCCCCGGCGTCACTAAGTTTACAAAAGTAAAACTGGCAGTAAAGAAGGCCGGCAGGAACACATAACTATCTCACGCATGTTTTGTTGTTTTTAATACAGACGGTAGGAGGCTGCATTGAGCTGAAATGGAGTAGAAGTAATGAAATAGGAGATTAAAGTAAATGTATGGGTATGCATTCAAATGATAATGAAGCCCTGAATACGCTGATGCCTTATTTGAAAATGATGCATGACAATACAATAGAGACCACATGACATTTATTAATAGTCACAGTTAAAACTGCCTGGAAGCTGAACGTAAAGATAACAAATAGAACATAATAGATACAAAAGCCATTCAATGATTGTCACACTGAATCCTGAGAGAAACCATGATATAGCATATAGTTTTTAATATATATATTTATGACATCTGGGTTTTAGTGATACTGTTTTCGGCGCATTTTGTAAGCTAATGTCATTCACTTCTGCTTTAATCAAACTATGTTCGGACAACAGTAGAAAAACAATGCCTGCTAGCATAAATAGCATAAATAGTCACAAACTATTTGTTTTTATAATTTACAAAAATACACATTTATAAAGTCCACGTCTGTACAGGAGCCTTAGTGCTGTGGTTTCAGTCAACATGGAGGATATAAAAAAAAATAAGGCAAGCCCCGTCTCGGATCATATTTCTATTCAATCAATCGAAACTAAATAGACGGATAAACCCTTCATAGCAGGGCACTTTCATCTCATAGGATTGTTGATTTGAGGTAATGGCGGTCTCACGAAGGCAACTTTGGCAGATTTGAGTTGATTAGGAATACGAAAATAAACAGTTTCAACACATGTAATCAACTGGAAGAATTTGGCCGCTCCAAAGAAATACGGGCTGGATTTGGCAAAACTGGCAAAAAAAAAAAAAAAAATCAAACGTATACATTTACATTTTTAAACACGAAACAGTGGCTTTGACTACAACAATAGAGAAACTTTCTGTTGAAACTGACCCCCCCCAAAAAAATGTAAAATAGATGTTTTAAAATATAACAAAAGGCATAAGTGTTTAGTGGTTGTCTTACTTTGCAAGTATATTTTAGCATTAAGAACAAAGTAGGAGCTTTGATATAATATAAAAAAAAAAAAAAAAAAAAAAGAGTAAAAACATAAGTGCTCATATTTTGCTGGACTTTCCGGCTGGCGTTTCCACCGTCTTGAGTGCATGTCAAGTTAAATCAAGTTCACCTAAAATACTCTAGTTCTCTAATCTCTCTGTGAACCGATGAGTGGAAGCGAGTGCTGGGTTCATGAAGCCTCTACCCAGCATGCACTCTGACCTCTCTGCTGAAACGCATGGGCGTTTACAGCATGTGTGTGTGTGTGTGTGTGTGTGTGTGTTTCAGAGCAGGATTCACTGAGCAGCCAGTCCCTTAAAACCAGTGGGGAGTGGTGTCTGAATGGCCTCCTATAGCTCGGTCCCTTCTCTGGGATAGATCAGGCTGTTGACACTGAAGCTGTTGTAGAAGTGACTGTTGAACTGTCCGCTCTGCCCGCCGCCAAACGTGTTGTAGTACACTCCCCGGTTGAAATGCAAGCCGTCGGCGTGCTCCGACGGGCCCGTGTCCTGCCCGCCGTGGTTCAGGTGGTACGGGCTCAGGGCCGTTATGTTCCTATTGGACAGCTCGTTGACCAGTCCCAGGGACCCCTGGCGGCCGGGGGCCCCCGAGCTGAGCGTCGACATGCTGCTGTAAAAGTTATTAAAACAAGGAGCGGCTGAGGCCAGTCCGGGCGGCGAAGACGACGACGGCGAACCCTTGTGGCCCTCGCTCATGGTGTCCATCTCCGGCGAGGGCGGCCCCAGCAGCGGAGGGCTGTCTGAAGGCTTCAGCGGGGCCCCCGCCGCGGGCCGGCCGTCCTCCACTTTGGTGGCTGCCGCCGCCGCCGCCGCCGCCGCCGCCGCCGGCGCCCCGCCGCTGCTCGGATCTGAACGTCTTTTCCTTTTCCGGCGGAAGTTTCCGTTGTCAAACATCTTCTCGCAGTTTGGGTCCAACGTCCAGTAGTTTCCTTTTCCTGGAATTGAAGATGAGACACGTTATATCCTCTCTGCATCTCACCTATTTATCACACTGTGAAGCTCTTTACTGTGCAATGCCTTCCCACTGTATGTGTATTTTTATCCGTTTTATGCGTTTGTGTTGTATTGTATTGTGACTGTAACGTATAAAGTATTAATAGCATTGCATTGTGACTGTTTATAAGGTACGTGGCTGCGAAGACACCTTAATTTCCCCCGCTGGGGATTAATAAAGTCATCTATCTATCTATCTATCTATCTATCTATCTATCTATCTATCTATCTATCTATCTATCTATCAATCAATCAATATATCAATCAATCATAGGCCTGTAACAATTAAATAAGTGTCTATATTGCAATTTCTTTTCTACATAATTGCCATTTCTTTATTATTATTTACTTATTTTGTTAGTAAGGGATTAATTTAGGAACCTTGCTGTGATGTATGTATGTATGTATGTATGTATGTATGTAATGGTAATTGGAAAACTAATTGCCCCTCTGGGACAAATAAAAGGTCTTGATATCAGCAGCATGGGGGTTGGCCCGAGCAAAATGTCCCACATAGTGGAAAAATTAAGTTCATCTTATCTTTGTTTAATTAATTGCCGACATTAGCGATAGGGTCCTGAGATGTGTTGAGGGTTATTGTCCATTTTACGTGAATTTAAGAAAACAAAATCTATGTTTTTATGATAATAAAGAGGCGCGGTTTACTTCACCGGCTGTGTATTTGTGTTATTACATTATCTGGGTCACGTAACAATGATGTAACCACAACATGTAGCCTGGCGTTCATTCAAAAACTGTATACAAAACTTCACTTGTTGTTTGAAAAAGTTGTGGAGAAAGTAAAATATCATTAACATATTTTTTTTTATTTGACTGAAAGAGACAATTATATTGTTAATCGCAATTATTTCTAAGACATTTGGGATTGTAACATTTCTAGACACATAACATGCCATTAGAAGTGAATGATCAGTTTGGGCTGATGGCAGGACTAATTTGTCTAATTTACTGTATATGATTTAAATAAAATACAACATTTATTTTTTATAATGTCTTACCCCTTTTCGGCATTTTGCTGTTAGGATATGACTCGCTCAACACAAGACAATTCCAGCTATCCTTCATAGCAAACTTCTAACATATATTTATTTATGATTTGTAATTATTTCTTATATCATCTCATAATTCCGTTTGTTTCCTGGAAGCCAGTTTTGAACATTTTCGGAAATGCTGGACTCTTTAAACAATAATAATCAATCATAATCAATCAACACCTTCCCTGAGCTCACTGTCATCCCAGTCTAGACTCAAGAACTGGTTCAAAACCACATTCCAGTCATGTTCAAGTACAACACACACACTATTTTGTGTAACAAATAATACTGTAATATTCCAAGGAAAGCTAAATAAATGTACACTACTTACTATGGAGCCTTTAATTGTCTTTATTTGGAATTCCTATAAATCTTTTAGAAGTTCTATGACAACTAATGTAGCATGACTTTGTTTTTTCATAGTTCAGCCACTAGTGTCATATTTAATAAATTGTAAATATATAATATATATGTTATATAAAATAAATTAGAAGCATCAGTTAAAATTCTTGAGAGATATTTATTTGGAGTTGAGTTGTGCTATAAGACTTATTGGACCACAAATACAGTAATTGATTAGGCTCTATATCACACGTGTCAAACTCAAGGCCCGCGGACCAAATCCGGCCCCTCGCAAGTTTTGATCCGGCCGGCATATCAGTTTAGATTCACAACAGATTTTGGCCCGCCTAGTTGTGCGCAGAAACCAAAAAGACGGAAAACTCTTTTCGAACTGTAATTATGTGACACTCAAAGCTGAATTTGGCAGATTTGCCGACTTTGAGACTCAGGAATTCCCACAGAAGCAGAGAGTTCTCATATTTAGGCTGTGAAACAGGTTGCTGTAAATATATATAAATAATTTGCAAAACTCTATGATGGCTAAGGAACTTTTTTTTAAGCTGTAAGTGACACAGCTATATGACACATGCAATAATACAGTCAAATATGTTTGACTTTGATTAAATAAAAGCATGTCAATAAACTCTACATGTCTGGCCCCTGATGTGATTCTTATTTCCAAGTGTGGCCCTTAGTGAAATTGAGTTTGACACCCCTGCTCTATATGATTTTTTATTTTTTTATTTTTTTACCACATTTATAGGATTCAACTAACAATGTCAGTTTAATTCGTTCTCACCTAGTTTTCCCATTTAATTTCCCCACCCTGAGACCTGTCTGTAATCCTAAATGCAACATATTTAGTTTAGAATCAAACATTTTCCCCCTTGGTGCGTTCACTGTACCTGGGTCGTCCTCGTCCCTCGGCACTTTCTTGAAGCAGTCGTTCAGAGACAGGTTGTGCCGGATCGAGTTCTGCCAGCCGGCCTTGCTCTTCTTATAAAACGGGAAGTTGTCGGCGACGTACTGATAGATCTGGCTCAGGGTCAGCTTCTTCTCGTGCGCGTTCTGGATGGCCATGGCTATGAGCGCCGAGTAGGAGTAGGGCGGCCGCACCAGCTTCAGCAGCTCCTCCTGGCTGGCGATGGACAGCCAGCCCAGGTCGGGCCCGCCGAAGCCAGGTGAGTTGGTGAGGAACTGCCGCTGCGAGCCGTAGGAGGGCGGGATGAACGACGCCGGGTTGTTGCCGTGCAGGTAAGACGCGGACGAGTTGACGCCCGGCCCGTTGAGCCACAGGTACGGGTTCGGAGACGACGCGTAATCTCCGAGGCCGTAGCCGGCGGGTCTCTGTGCGCCCTGCAGGCTCTGCTGGTGGTACATGCTGCTCAGGTTGTCGCAGTAGACGGCGGCCATGTCCGGGGCCTCCTGGGCGCCTTTGGGTGGGAGAGAGCCGACGGTAGGGGAGGTGTGTTGCTGCTGCTGGTGATTGTGATGGTGCTGGTGCTGGGACTGAGGGTCGATGGAGTTCATCACTCACCCGCGGGAAATCCCTAAGGAATGGCTGAAGTGGTTCAGGACAGGTGGCCTGTCCCGGCGGTGCGCAGGCAGGCAGGCAGGCAGGCAGGCAGGCAGACAGACAGACAGGCAGCAACAAGTGTCAGGGAGGATGGAGGAGTTTGGGGAGTTTTAATAGAATAAAGCCTTGACAGCAGCCACATCCAGGCTCCAGATCATTTCCAACAGCCAATGGACACACACTGAGTAACAGGAGGTGTGGTCATGCTTCTACCCAGCTCATTCAGCGGCACAGAGTGGGGCATTGGTTCCAGAAATGTCCCCCCCCCTCCCTCCTCCCTGTCAAATCCTCCATGGAGAGACACACAGCAGAGAGTCCTGCTGGCTTCTCTCAGGGTGCTATCATTAAACCTCCGTCAACAACCAACCAACCTGACTCACACTGCAATATCAACCCTTACACAAGGGGTTTGGTTTCAACATTGGTGTGTGTGTGTGTGTGTGTGTGTGTGTGTGTGTGTGTGTGTGTGTGTGTGTGTCACACACATTGCAACCGGGGGTCATACAATTTAGAGCGTCAATCACTTAATTTCCTGCATACTGGTGATTTTTTATGCTACAATTTGAGCCTTTTCTGCATCTTTTTATGGTGCAATGCCTTTAATTATTGAATCTTTCAAAACTTTGTGTATATATATATATATATATATATATATATATATATATATATATATATATATATACACATACATAGGGCTGCTCTCTCTTAGTCGATTAGTCAACTAATCGGTCTTAGTAAACTTAGATTTCTTTAGTCTATTAGTCATGTTTGATGCTTTTTTTCATGCTGAATGACTTATTTCCAAGAAACGTACGAGCACATCTCTGGTAAACACAAGAATTAAAGTGGTACTTTTGCATGACTCTTTGCGGAGAAACTCAGATTTACAGATCTGTCGATTAAATCAACTAATCGATACAATCGAATGAGTGTTAATCAACTAAGAATTTCTTTAATCGAGCACAGCCCTACACATACATACACACACGTTTTGAGCCCCATATCTCCTGCATCCCCCCTGAAATCTACGCTTATGCTTTTAAATCATCAGTTTTTTTTGCTCCTCTGACTATAGTAATCTGCACTTTTTACAACTTTGCCATGTATTACCCTCTGTCATCCAAAGCAAAAATAAAATGGTAGAAAATGCTTTATGTATTTGGGTAACATTAAATATTTAACATCATATTGTACAGTTTACTGTGGCTCTTGTTTACAGTGGGCTAAATCAGGGATGAAAAGCAATACTTACTAAAATATCTCTCAGAAATTAGACCAAGTAAACTGTTGTTTATTGAATAAATAAACAACTGAATTGAATTTAGGGAATAATAAAAACCCTCAAACACACATTGGATTACAACATTTAGTGATTTAGCATATTACTGATCAAAATACATTATCATGATCCTTCTAACAATGACTTTGTATCAATAATGTAGATTACAACTTTCATAAAAAGGCAAAATAGCTGCTATGTTTTTTTCCATAATGGTTCCCAGCCTGAGTTCAAGCAGGAAACTAACAACCAGGGGCTTAACGAGGAATTAGGTGCCACAGTATTAAAAAAAAGGATGATGACACTACTATCATCCACATTATGTTAACTGTTCAATTACTAAACACATAACTCAATTGGTTGATGGATTTTATTTTATTTGACAAATAAAAAAACACATGTAACACTGCACAGCAGCCATACATAGATTAAAAATCACAGAGGATAAAAAACTAAATAAAGTCCTCAGGCTTATTTCCATTTTGGTTAGGTGATTTTAACTAACCAATCTCTACCAAACAAACAGTCTGTCATTCCAAATTTGAATAGAGAAGAAAATGTTTGATTTAATTTGCATTGGGTTCAGTGTTTTCGCAGCGAAGAACCAACAAAACAATAAAGAAGCACTGGGCAGTCAGTGGGCTCAAACTGAGGACACTATATTGTCACTTTTTTTCATCTTCATTCTATTCTATAGTCTAGTCAAAAATGTGAAAAAAAAACTAGCTTTAGGAAGGCAAAAAAAATATATCATATTGTAATACTTAAAGGTATAATATGTAACATTTCTGCTTTAAAATGTCTAAAAATGACCATACCTATGTTATATATTTTTATGAGTTGTGTTCTTACACTATCCCAAATGTTTCCACCAAATGTCAAACCCAGTAAAATCTGTTATTTTATTTTCAGACACGGCACGTTTCCTTTAGTCGCCCGTCAATGGCGTCATATAACCTTTCACCCTCCAGTTACTCTAACTTCCGTCAGAACACTGGCACCAAGATGATACGTTCAGGAGTAATTGTAAATCATACAATGTCACAGAAAAAAAATACTTGTAACCGTAATACTGCTTTTTTTTTGCCATACAGCATCATTTTGTGATTAATTACATCCCACTTTTTAATCACCGTAATACAACAGAGAGACCTTAACTATTTTGAAAGTTCAATATCGATACCGGCTTGACGTTACTACAATGTGCTAACGTTGATGCTAATGCTTTGTGGGTAACATTATGAGGTTACAACATCGTTCAACACGCTAATAAAGTTATTTTTATATGACTGTTTCGACCACAGCTAACAGGACTGAGCTAACCCACTTCACTAGTAACGTTAACGTTAGCTGTATAGATAGACGATTAATCTAATGCTAATTTAGCCAAAGTAGCACACCCCGGTCTGTCTGCCTCACTCCCCCGGCGCAGAGAGACTCAGTCGGGATGACAGCTGACAACAGCCCCAGGACATATAGCTACCGTTAGCCCCCAGTCGACTATCAGCCAGCTACTTTCATTACAGCAACCCCCCGGCCGGAACTTATCTCCAGTGCCTGGTGCTTACGACGCTAACGGCAGTTTAATTAAACGTCGGGAAACAGACTATATCAGACCCAGCACCGAGTCACAACAGCGGCAACATCCATAGCGGTAGCTATAGCTACATCTCCGTAGCGCTACCGGTGTAGCTATGTGCCGAAAATCTCCTCCCTGCCGAATTTCTCCCCCCTTCGCGTTTAGCTGTCTTTACGGTTAGCTAAATTAACCCGACAAAAGGTGGGTTAAGCATCAAAACGAAAAGTTAAGATTACTGAAAAGTGAAGGGGAGATAATTCCGGGCAGCTGGGAGATGTTCTGCTGCTGCACAACAGGCATCGAACGTCCTGGCTCGCTATCGCGGAGATTTCCCCGACAATCCCCACGCACACCCGTCTCTCAGCCTCGTTTAGTAGCTAGCTAGCGTTACAACAAACCCCGTCCACCCCGGTGTTGAAACCATCCAAAAGGTGACATTGATATGTGAAATATTTTGTGTTTTAGCTGCTGGCTACGGTTAGCTTGCTGGCTCACTAGTTAACTGGTCAGCTACAAATAAAAATCTAATCAAGAAAAACGTAATTATGTTGGGGAAACTGCAGCTATTTAATTACAATAACATGAATAAACGTTACTAAACGTAACGTGAATACACTTGAATGGGTAAACTCGTCCGTGAACTGATGCATTCTAACCAGCAGCGAAGGTGTTTAACACAAAAAACTCCCATAATTCCACGCAACTTCCCAACGTCATCAAAAGTCCAGTTTTACCGTCCATTGTTTTGGTTGAGAGACCCATAGCGGCAGAAAGTTACATATTGTACGTTTAAAAGGTGCAGTAGGTAAGCCTTATAAAACTAACTTTCTGCCATATTTGCTGAAACTGATAAATCCAGCTCCTCTGGCACCACCTACAGCCTGTAGTAAGTTCATTTACACTAATCAGGGCTGGGGGGGGGTCTAACTGCATGTCAATCATTTCTCATGCACACACATTCATTCTCCTTTGTGGGGGGAGGGGCTTAGGAGACTATTTGGGCTTCAACAGAAAGGGGGGAGGGACTGAGTAGTTGTCAATGTTAAAATGTTTTGGCTAAGTCCTGGATCATCACAATCCTACCTACAGCACCTTTAACAATTTATTTGTCACAGAGTGTGTAAAAAAAGTTATCATTCATAATACTGTATATTCTCACATTGTCATACTGCAATGTGGCAACCTTACAGTGATCAATGACTTTCGATTTCTATTTTCATGCACATTTAATTGATCACCATATGAAGTATGTAAGCCTTTCGTCAGCTATACATTACAGTTTTTTATCCAATTGCTAAAACACAATTTTGCAAACTAGGCTGGCTTTATCAAAAATACTTCACACAATTCACAAAACCACACCCCCAAACTGCAAAATACCTCACATATCCTTCATATAGCATTATCAAAATCAAACGTTTGCACCAAATGGCACACACTTCATTCATATTACCATATTTTTGCTTAACCAACTACACACTGTTGGGCATAATGAAAAGCACTTTCATTGTTAGTGTGCTTTGCCCATAATACTAAAATAGTTCAAATTGTAGAAAATTCTTCAGATTGTTCACATGCACAGAAATATTTGCAGATACACGCACATGCTGTTGAATTTTTTTTATTTTTCACCAAACAAGTCAGTGCAGCATATGCACAGCAGATATATTTACAGTGGACTGAACAAAAATATGCTCCCAAAAAACAGTAGACGGAAAAAGAAATCGGCAGAAAGAGGCATCATAGTGCTTACTTCCTGATTGAAGTGGTGACAATGAACCGTTGAGGTGTTTGACATACAGTATATTGGCCAATTAGCTCACGTAGCGTCATTTGGAATGGCAGTGTTTTGAAATGGCAAACATGTGACTCAGATTGTTGTGGCTTATGCAGAGAACCGTGTTCAGTGCATTTAAAAAAGTGCCATTTTGAATTGCAAAATGTGTGTAAAGCAGAAAATGTGTTTAGACTTTTGGAGACTTGAGAAGAGGTTTTGCTCTCTGTGTGTCAGTTTAAATAATTGTGCTATGCATGTCATTTTAGTGTGTTAGCAATTGGAAAAAAAACTGCAATGGGTGTGTGGGTCTCACAGGGGTGAACTCAGGCAACAAGGGAAGGACCCAAACGCAGACAAAAGCAGGCCCACAGGATCAGTTCAGGGATATTATGGGAATGTTGCAAAAACTTCCCTCTGAAACCCTTCTGAAGCGAGTCACCCAATGACACATTTTTTTTCCAAAACAAATCTAATTGTAGTCTGTAGCAAATTGTGACTGTTACGTCCCCTTCGTGTCTAGGGGCGGAGGACACTTAACAATTAAATAAACCCGGGACGGAAACCAAGGGAAAGGCGGAACGGTTCAAGATAAATCAAATAATTTATTGTTAAACTAACAAAAACAACTGAAAGTGATCTCCAAAAAGGTAAACTCAGAAGTGAAGAACCTGCAAGATTCCCAGTCTTATAGTCTGTGACTAAAAACTCAAGTGACATTATGGCAGATTGTCTTTACATGTGAGACGGTGTCCCACTCTAGAGTCTTCTAGTGTATGGTAGGCACGAGAGGCACGAGTCAGACAGATAGGTGACAGGGCTCCAGGAAACAGATAACACACAGGGACCAGATGCTAGAACGCAAAGAAATTTAGGCACATGACAACGTTGACAAAGTGGGGGCAAGCGTGTGAAAAAGGGCCGGTTATAAACTGCAGGGCTGATGAGGAGAGTGGGAACAGGTGAGAGAGTAGGTGGGAAGGTCAGGTAACTGCAGGGCTGATGAGGAGAGTGGGGACAGGTGAGAGAGTAGGTGGGAAGGTCAGGTAACTGCAGGGCTGATGAGGAGAGTGGGGACAGGTGTGTAGGAGGGAGGGGATGTCAGGTGACCAGGACCTGGCTAAAGAGTCTGGGGACATCTAGTGGACGGTTGGAGGATGGCCGGTCTGGGGAGTGAGAGGAGAGGACATGGCCTGGAGGGAGAAAGCAGAGAGCCAGGCAAAAAGTAACCAACCAGCAGAGGAATGGAACTAAGTACATTTACTCAAGTACTGTACTTAAGTACAAACCTTGACGTATAACGCTGTTGAATATCGCGATAACGATATGACTCGCAATACATAAACAGATATTTAAGTTTACAGCTCTGCATTTCTGCTGCTTTCAGTATTCTGCTAAAATACAACAAATTGCTTGTTGAATTAAAACGAATGAAAGGAAGTAATTACCAACATCCTTTTATTGAACAAATTGAATATCGCATTGAATATAAAGGCACCACTAAAAAAAGAATGGCAGTTATAAAGCGCAGTGTCCTTGGCCATATGTCGCAGCGTTTCGCTATGGTTATTGGGCCAGTCCATATCGCGATGACGATAAGAAAACGATATATTGTGCAGCCCTCGTCTTTTCTTTCCATGCCACTTTCTACTTCTACTCTGCTACATTTCAGAGAGAAATATTGTACTTTTTGCTCCACTACATTCATCTGTTACAGCTTTAGTTACTTTACACATTAAGATTTTTGCACACAAAACACATGTAGTTTATAAAATACGTTGTTTTATTATAAATTAAACTACCCATCAATATAACGGCCTACAAGTCCAGCTGGAATGATTAGACCATTAAACACACAACTGGTTGGATCCTTTCCAGTTTCTAAAATGTGAGGATTTTTCTGCATTGAGGACTTTTACTTTGAATACTTTAAGTACATTTTCCTAATGATACTTTCACACTTGTATTTAAGTAACATTTTCAATGCAGGGCTTTTACTTGTAATGGTATTTTTCATTGTGATATTAGTACCAAACCAACGATAACTGATGAATCCTAATAGGCCATAAAACATATCCAACTAACAATAATGCATTTGATGTTATCCATCAAGGCTACAACACAAAATGCTAATTACAATCACAGTTACAACAGAGTACAAGAGAAGGCATTCCCTGCAGAACATGCAGTGTGAATGCTAACAGCTGGAATTCATTTCAGAGCATTGCTGTCAATAAAGAAATGTGAAATGAATTGGCTCAAAAAATTTGAAGCCTTTGAAGTGAAAAACATCTTAACCTAATTAGAAACTGCTGCGGGTTTAATCAATGGACCTCGGGTAACCGGAAACAGCTGAGGGTTTGAAGTCGGCATGGGTCGGGAGTCAAACTGCATGTACTGTATATATTATGGTATGCTAATTCCAATTATTAACAGTTAAAAAGGAGTCATTGTTGGGCAAAACTGGTAATAACCCACAGAGAGGTGTTTTTAAAGTTCTCATGTTCCCCTTGAGATTCAGTTCTCAAACTCAGTTGGATTTACCTGATTAAAAGAAGATTATATTGATCATTTAAATGACCACTGATGACTACTAATCTACAAAACAGACGTTTTTACCTTCTGTTGAGACCATAGGCGTAATTTACAGTACCAAAACTAATCAAAACTGGCCAGTGCAGTGAAAATGAAGTGTTTGATATGCTCGAAATTTCTCAAGATCTCAACCCCGCCTCCCCCCTCCCCCCCCAAATGTTGAACCCCAAGTTATGCCCTTGGTTGAGACAATGACTCGGGATCAGGGTTGCAAACATTTCAGCATATGGAGACCAAAAATGCTGAATAAGGACACTGTTTCTCTTACTGCAGCCTACTTTAGTGTAAGTCCATCTTTTCTATCTGTCTCTGGCTCAGATATCAAATGACTTGTGGAGGCACACTGCCACCTTGAGCTGCCTTTTTTTTCCACAAATCCCAGCGTGCAGGCTATTCTCAAAATATCCAGGGGTTTTTATGTAGGATGTAACATTCACCACAAGGTGGAGGCAGCTCACTGCTCAGTGTGGAGTCTGAAGTGACTGTGCAGACCGTGAGGCATCCACAGGAGAGAGCTAAACACTGCTGTAAAATGTCTTTGGCTGAAGGAGCCAAAGATCCATCAAACTCTTGGATGCTTTTGCCTCGGAAATCTAATATGAAAGTGTGGTTTTAATCAGACAGCTCCTGGAGATTCAGGAAGTCTTTGAAGAAGTTAAAGTATGCCTTCTGATAACATTAACCCACAGACTCCAGAGTAAGACTCGTAACGGCGCAAGTAACTCGCCGTATTGTGTTTAAACAAAGGCAAACAGTAGGCCTAGTCTAAATGTTTCTTTGGCCAGAGCTGTGTGCATTTTGTAAAAAAACCACCGGTGTTGCATTTCTTCTTGGAGAGGAACTTTCTAATAAAGCGGAGTCAGACCCCCTCTGAGCCCCACTGTGATTACTTTGGTTTGTATTGACACATTATCTGCCAACACTTCCCTATTTTTCAGCATCTGATAGACTGAGGGTTTTTCCTCTAATGCAGCTTTTCCACTGAGATCCAGGCCGCAGAGTAATTGTCCGCGCAGCACCAGGAGTCGCTCTGTCTGACTGTAATTCTATAATATCGGGGTTGGCCATGACAATAATCCCCGGGGCTCATCGCGCGTCGCCAAAACGGTTTCAAAAAACTCAAATGTATGTGTGGGAATCTGTGCGTGCGGAAAAGGGAAGACTCTCTGGCTCTGAAGCTCCTGTCAGCAGACTCTTTTGAAGCAGAAAAGTTGTGTGAAGACACAGCAGCTTGAGTTTGTGAATTGCGACTTTTGCCGTCTGAGTTAAAAGAACCCCAAAAGGATGGGAAGAAGAAAATAATACAGTTTTACAACTGGCATGAAATACAAAAGAAATACAAATACTTGTTCCCAGTGCTTTTGACAGATACAAAGTTCTGTGCCACCTTAATTGAAAAGCTATTTTGGTCTCGCTTTTTGTGGATGTGTTACATGAGATCGGATAAAAAGACAACTCATATTCTTAAAACCTTATAGAACGCTGAAGAGCATAACAGGAGGCAGGATGTGAAAAAGAAGAAGCAGACTGTGTGTTCTGCTCTGCCCAGCTGGCGCTTCATCACAACACAGAGTCAAAATCAGGCCTTTTCACAGGGGCGTATCACGAAATTCTGGGCCCTGTAGAAAGGCATTTTCTGTGGGCATCCACACCTATTCATTCTACCATCTTTTTGGGCCCTCCTCACATGAGGGCCCTGGGTACTAAGTCCCGTTTTTTCCCCCAGTCCGACGCCCTTGCCTGTTCAAAGCTCACAGATGTAAGCTGAATACAACTGCACGGAGACAATCTTCCATTCCTTTACTGCTTTTTACTGTGTGTGTGTGTGTGCGCGCATGTGTGCGACTGAAGGTGTGTCAGACGTTGTTGGATTAACATACAGATGCTTGTTTTTTTGTGTTTGCAAGAACATTTTCTGTGTGAACAGACAATAAAGTTTTATCTTATCTTTTTCACTGGCAAATTTGTACACATCGTTTAAGGCTGGCGTGTTGATATCATGTACCGTGTCTGGATTATTGAGAAATCATGCAAGCAGGGCGCTCACTTGTTCCAACTTTGGATATCCCATCCAAACAACACATTTTTTAGATCGCATGCGTTTTCTCGTCCTGTAAAAGGTATTTTTAAAAATGCATGACGAGGTAGCACATTCTAAGACAAGAACACGATCATAAACAATTTAAGAGGTAGTATTCCTATGGTATTTTTCATATGAGAACATGTAATTACAGACAAAAAAAGAGGCAAAAACAGGAAAAGGACATATATACCAGGCACTTAGATATCACAGCATCAGTTTATGTTGTTTTGTTGTGTACGTCCGTCAGCACGTAAAGATGACTGATGTAATACTGTATATTCCTGCTGTCTACAGACTTTCAAAAAAAAAAAACTGCAGTTGCACAAATAAACAGTGACAGTTGACAAGTGTGATGACATGTGATGTCCAGACTGAGGCAGGAAGGATGCGGAAACACCTCAAAGTATTTTTTGTTTGGTGAAACCTACTGAAAGAAATCCCAAACAAGTGGTAAATAAGAAGCAGTGCGTCGGCACAATATGTTGACACTATATGATCATATACTGGCAGGAAGCTTGAAATGTAAAAACAGGAGAGAAAAACAGTCCCTGACTCAAAGGTCTCTCATGCAGACAACTACTTTTAGCCTGAATTGTTTTTGTATTTTTGCCACCCATAATGCTTGTCATGGACTTTATAAAGGGGATTTCCAGGACTGAGTTAAAGAGAATTTCTCCCTTTCATTATATATGCAGCAAAAGTACCATTTCAGATTTTTACAGCCTTTTCGCTTCGTATTTGTGCACGTCTTTGTCCGAGGGGATGAGGATGGATGTCTTTTTTGCAAAGTAAGAGTAAGAGTTTTTCAGGTGAGTAATATGATCAGACGTCTTGGGGCCAAAACGAGTCTTTCTTGCTGCTGCTCTGCCTGTGATTTCATCACCATACGGAGGAATGAAATGAGCCATGCCGACAGAGTACGGACGGGTGTAGTGGTGTATGTAGGGATTTCCTGCGCTGACAAATGAGTTTGTCCTAAAAATAGCTTTGATTGTTTATTTTCAAAGGCGTTAAAATGACCCTCTCAGAACTAAAGTAAGTGTGCTGTCCTTATTCTGCAACTAAATCAATTTAGGGTGCTCCAGTCCCTTTTTCTCCCTTTTGCTGTCCTTGGGCTAAGAAGCACCTGATTCAGCTGCTGGAAGATGCATGGAGAACAAAATGTGTTTGGGAGGATGGTTACGCTTGAGGCATTTGACTTTTGGGGATTTGGCATTTCCAGAAGGGCATTTCTATTCTCCTACCAACCGTCAATCAACGCTGGTCTTTCCCTGAACTTAGACCTAGCCCACACATACATGGGTATTAAAAACTTGGCTTTTTTCTATGCGTTTTGGCCTTTGGTCCGCACACAAACAGCATTTTAGGTCACTGTAAACGGAGCTTTTGAAAAACTCAGGCCAGGGTGAAGACTTTTGGACTTCTACTTCTACTTGGCGGGTAGTCTCCATGGATGTATTATATTAACTGGATACGGGATTCCAAAATGGCTCCTATTCCGTTTATGGAGTTGCTCGCCTGGTGAGCTTCAGGGTTTACTTCGACATTTGTAGCCCACTGAATACGCGCAGTAGCGTTTCTCCCCGCTGGCCTCGCCCGCCAGTTCCTGCTCAGCCGAGTGGGGTCACAAGTTTTCTCGGCTAGAGAGAAGAGTCACAGCCAACCTTGTTTGCAGTTCGAGGGAACCTGGCAGCAGTTTCACAGACGTCTCCGTCACTATGGTGGCCTACTGGGAAATCCTTTTTGTTGTTTCAATACAGCGAATGGCCACTGGACAAAATCAGTGGAAAGGTTAAACGCTCTTCCTGGCGGCGTGGTAGTCTTTCAGCAACATCTTCTTCTTTGCGCAACTGCGGTAATATTGTTGCCTATTGCCTAGCTAAAGCTAATGTTGTCTAATACAATGACAACATTTTTTATTGTACTTTCATCAAGGTTATATCGTTTTTGCTAAAACAATTTGACCCTTGATTCAAATTGAAGGTAATGTTGGAGCTTGTTGTAATCATTATTTTAAAGTGCTCATATTATGCTTTTTGGCGTTTCCCCTTTCCTTTATTGTGTTATATATCTTTATTTGTGCACGTTATATGGTTATAGGTTTAAAAAGTGAAAGGAACCGGTACAGGTACTGTATGTCACAAAAATGAATTGCCCCAAAGAAGTCATAAGTAGTCTAATATTATAATTAATGGCATAACATTTAAAACAATCATATTTTTTCAATGATGGGGGGGAAAACTAAACAGAAACATTAGCAGCACTCTTGGAAACTTGAAGTTAATACTATACAAAGATTGAATGATGAGCGTGTTGGTAGTGATTTCTTCTTCTCTGAAAGGTCATACTGTATATAATCAAAGTCCTAATGTACATAAACAGTTAAACTTGTTGGGCTTTACTGCTTTACCGCTACTGGTTAGGGGGGAGGCTAAGCTGCAAATCTGTGGACGCAGAGACCTATTTATTCCTGTTTCTGAGACAGTCTGGCCCATTCAGCTGACGCACAAACTCCACCATTTACATCCAGTCTATTTCTGGGACATATTTACGCCCACGTGTCAGGCTCTTTGAATCTACCTGTGTTTGGCCGAGCGGGATCATTTACACAGGAAGCCTTAGGAAATAAACATTTGCACTCATTATATGTTGCATTCCTCTTCGGAGCAAACCAACGCGTGCTCAGTCAGACATACGTGTGAGCAGAGCGGGAGCACATAAGAACATGTATGCACACACACACACACACACACACACACACACACACACACACACACACACACACACACACACACACACACACACACAGAAGGCATTCATAGCATAATAACATAGTGCTGCTTTTGAGAGGCCAGCCACAGTTCTGCGGACAGAGGGGGTGCATACAGGAGATGTTATTGCTCTATATGTTTATAATGCTGCCATGGAAAAATAAGAGGCTCGGCCACAGGCATTTCCTCAGCTCCTCTCTCCCCAGTCACCTCGTCAAGCCTGCATGGGAGGGAGGCGCTCAGCGTTTAGATAGAGGGTCGGGCACATGTCATACTTCATCATTTTCATAAACAGGCACCCTAATTTCTCTTTCTCTTTTTCCACGTATTCCATAACAAACCCCTTTCACCACCCGGCTCTTGTTTCTCCCAACCCGGCTGTTTGTTACATCTATTGTCTCGATTCACGCAGCGCTGACTCCTAAAATGGTCTTGTTCACTTGAAATATTCATTTAATGTAATGTCAGATACATGGGGATTCAAACATAATTATTTGAATGAGAATATTTGGTGCATCTATTGTTTGGTTTGACCCCTATGCTGCTCACTACTGGTTGCTTATATTGCTGGCCACCAAGGAGTTTAAGGTTATTTTATTGCTGTTTTGAAGTTGCTCTGAGTCTGTTTTAGACTGAAGTGTTGAACCAGCTTTATGGCATCAGATTTTAATGTCGCGAGCGTGAGAAAACATGCTAACGAGCAAATTATATTATTACACACGTGAAGATATTAACTGCCACCCGCAAGATATAAGTCCTCGCGCTCCAACCAAGAGTCCTGCTATGTGCTGTAGTGCCCTGCTACACCCTGTAACGCCATGCAGTGCCCTGCTACACCCTGAAATACTATTTCTAGTCACTGTTCCATTATCTTCATTGTGACTATAATTGCCACTGTTCATCACACCCCCAACCGGCACCATCAGACACCACCCACCAAGAGCCTGGGTCTGTCCCAGGTTTCTCCCTAAAAGGGTCGCACTGTCGCACTAAATGCTTGCTCTTGGGGAAATTACTGGAATTGTTGGGTCTTTGTAAATTATAGAGTGTGGTCTAGACCTACTCTATCTGTAAACTGTCTCTTAACTCTTGTTATGATTTGATACTATAAATGAACTTTCGATGATTAAGGGTTCTTTCAGCTCATCTTTTGGCCCAGCTTTTCTTTTCTCTTTTTCGATCACATCTCTATTAAACATGAGCTTCAAGGACAAAGGAAGCGAAGGAAATACAACTTATTTTAGTGTTACACTAAGTCACTCTAAATGATAGTGTCAGCCTATAATGTGAATGTAAATAACTATAGCTGAAATCCCGTTGCATTTAATTACTTTCAGATATAGGCATGCTCTGCTCTTCTCTGCTCCTCTGAAACCAGCTCTCTGTTTGTGATCCAGAGGATAATTAGGCCTCGGAGCATGGCGGTGAATGTTTGGTCTCACTCCGCTCGTCTTTAAAGAGAATGCTCTTTTTGGATGCTGCAGTACGAGCGTATATATCCCTTATAAAAAGGCACAACTGTAGCTGCTCGTGCCTCTGATGTGCCATCCAACTTTAAAATACAGCTTTGCGAGCTCAGTCTTCTTCAAAGACTTCTTCTCTTTTTTCTTCTTTTCTTTTTCTCTTTGGCTTTTTTCGCCCCCTTCTGCCAGCTCCGGCTTGGCTCTGCCTGCTGCCTCGACATGATGAGTGGATCAGAGTGAAGAAGTTGGGTGAAAAAGCCTGAAAGGAATCGCAGCTAATTCTGCATGATTCTATCTCATATACTAAAAAGAAGTTATGGTAAAGCAGCATGAAAAAATATCAAGAACCTGCCATGAAAAAATGGGACATTGAGCCACTGGTGTTTTGGGTGTTGATTACTGTTCTGTTTAGAATGTGCTGCAAGTAATCAGTGTTAAAAAAAAAAAACACTCCTTTCATTCTCTTTAACTTCGAGGCCTAATGGCTTTTTCAGTAACGACTTTGTGCCTTTAACGGCACAAACATCATTAACCCAGCCCATTGTTATTCTAATCTCTCTCTGTCAATGGCCTCGGAGGCTGAACCCTCGTCTCGTTGAAACAGTTTCCTCATTGTGTGCCCGGAGGGAGGGAGGGGACGGGGGGGACGGGGGGACGGGGGGGGGGGGGGTGACGGTGGAGGTGGTGCGGTGGCTGCTTCAACATGCTGCCACCTGAGCGGGGCATCGGCGTCCAGAGAACCTTACATTTAGGGTGGTCCAACCCGCCATCTCCAAACCACGTCCTCTTGGCTCTCCTCTTTATGTGGTCCCAAATCCACCTCCCCATCCCACCTCCCACCATCCCTTCCCTCCTCTCTCACAGAAAGCCCCTCACACGACGAACAAAGTTTTCACTGGACCTCATTTGTTGACTTATCTGGCACGGCGGCAGTTCTGCTTCAGAAAAGAAGTAATCATTAAACAGTGTTCATTGGGCTTGTTTTGCAGCAGGGAGGTGGCGGACTGTTGTCCTCGTCCCCCCCCCCCAGACACACAGGAAGAGCCTCTGCCTCTGACTTGAGCAGGTGCAAAGACAAGGCTCAATGACATCTTTGTACCAAATGGAAGACATTTGGGAGGGGGGTTTAACAGCACTCCTGGCCGTGGCCTGCACCACCTCCCCTCCTCCGTCTGCCTTTAGAGGAACTTGAACGTAAGAAATTAGCGGTGACAGGCCACGCAGGGGGAAGCCATCTATCCTGAAGTGTCCCAAACCAAAGTTAGTTGGTTTTTGGCTTCCACGGCTGCCTGTCACGCTGTTTTTTGTTTTTATTTTAAATAATTTTTTTATCTCAGGCTGCTCTGTTTTTTCCTACTGGCTGTAGTAATTCATGTTGCCTCTCAGCCAAGTTCACAATAGAAACTAACAATAGCAAGTCCTGTTTCTTAACAGCAACTATTCTATTGGCCTGAGATCTATTGATGTTAAAACATCTTTGAAATAATTCATCTTACTATTAATCAGGGAAGACATGTCAACCTTGGCGTAAAAAAGCAATAATCTCCAACATTTTACATACATGATTTGGTAATTGAGAGAGCACATTAGTTGCTCAATTCGTTAACCATTTCTTATTAATTACCGGAACTCGTAAATGAGATCACATTACACCTGTTCTTTCCTCTCTTCATTTTCAACATTAAGATTCTGTTTTTTGTTTTTAAATCTCTTTATGGTCAAGCCCCAGCTTATATCGCTGAACTACTGAAGCCGCACGCTCCTCTGAAGTCATTAAGGTCTGCTGACCAGCTACTCTTTGTTGTCGCTAGAATGCGGCTCAAAAATAGGGGAGATCAAGCGTTCTCAGTCGTGGCCCCAAGGCTGTGGAATGAATTGCCTCTGCATGTCAGATTGGCCCCCAGCCTTCAGATTTTTAAAATCACGACTTAAAACTCACTTTTATTAATTGGCCTTTAAACCTGCTTGAGAGTTTTATTCTGCATTTTCATTTTCTAGTTTGTTTCTAGTTTTAAATGTCAATGTTATAATCTGTCCGAAATCATGTCAATGTCCACACAAAAAACAGTTGGATCGGATTGGATTAATCAAGTTCTGGCTGTAACTCCCATCGCCTACCTAAGAATCACAGGTGCTGGTGGAACCTGTGGTCAGATGCTGGAACTGGCAAGGAAGTGATTTCCAGTGTTGGCGGGCAGCTTTTTAGTACAATATCCCAGATTCAAGTCTACTGGGATGCTTTCCAAGTTTCTATTCCCTCCTCTACCCATAAGTTGCTATCAAATGTAACAATTCTGCCGCCTGCTTGTCTATGATGTGATTCCCTCTCTCTTGTCAGAAATGTTGTGTTTTTACAATGTATTGTCCAGTATACCTGTCTTACTTTTTCTGCTTCTGAATACGATGGAAGAGCGACAGGGAAAATGTGAGGCTGAGCAAATAATAACACAGGCCTATAAATAAACATATATATATATAAAAAAAAAAACTTCATGCGAATCACAAAGGCCTTACTGGACTGGACTAACCTTACAGGCCTTGAAGAAAAAGCAGGTTTAGCTACACTGAAATTAGCTGTTGTTCTCCCTGTTTCATTAAAGCAAATCTCCATGCATTTCCCAGAAGCCCCGATATGAAATCGAAAAAATTTGCTATTTGCGTGATCAGTCACAATGGAGTCGGAACCGGCACGACAGTTCCAGGGCAGGAATGCGTTTCTATCTTGGAAATTCAAACAGCATTTCACATTAAAGAACGAACAGGGAACATGAAATATGACAGCCAGCCAACCTCCTCTCAGCATCCAAATTACTCCACCTCTGTCCTGAAGTAAGTTATTTTTTTAATTAGCCAAGGGTAGTCGTCAGCTGTAGTTTTACTGGTTGCCTTGCTATTTTAACATTGACGTGCGACTTTACATTCTCCTATGTGCTAATTTACTAGCTCCAGAGCTGTTGAAAGACTGACTAGACCCGTTTGACATGCTAGCTAACGTTAGCTAAAATTAGCTTGTGGTAGATTTGCGGTTAGATTTTTGTAGTATGCAGTTCGGGACTACAAATCTATCTGCTTGTTTAGGTACACATTCATCCAGTTGGAGCAGAAGAACACACCATAATAGGCCTGTTTAGTAAACTGTATTCCTACACTTATAAAACGCAATTCAATGTGGAAGTAATCCAAGTATTCAGAATATGTTACTCAGATTGAGTAACGTAACGGAATACGTTACAAATTACATTTGTGGGCATGTAGTCTGTATTCTGTAACGGAATACGTTTTGAAAGTATCCTTCCCAACACTGACTTTAACTTATCATTGGACTTACAATAACAAGCATAGCTGTCCTCAGTTTAGGTCATTGTGTCGTCTCATCTCCTTATTTTCCTGCATCCACCGTGTGTGTTTGTGTGTGTGTGCGAGCGTCATATTTAGACTGCATATTTAGTCATGCACATATCTTTTTTTGTTAGTCAAGTTTTAGTCGACTAAAAGTCTTGTCATTTTAGTCTAGTTTTAGTCAAAAGAAAACTCAATATATCTTAGTCAGGTTTTAGTCAAAACATTTTAGTCTTCTTTTAAATAAATTATTTCTGAGATTATTTCTGATAACCATTTCAGTCAAATAGTGTTTCACACATCTCAAATATTGGTTAAATGTCATAATTACCTGACAAAATACACATGATTTGATTGCAACTTTGTTAACGCGTCTGGTTTTATATCGAGCCGCTTCCTCATGCAAATACAATCGGATGTACACAGACACATCGACATCGCAAAATCCTGGAGGGACTGATTTGTTGGCATTTCTAGGCACTAAGGCATAGCTTAAACTAAATTATTTCATTATATATGCTAGCTATATTCTGACCAACTTAACTTTCTGCAATCATTAGCTGTGATAAATTAAATAACTATGTAGATCTTGCCTAAATGTAGGCCTATACTGTATAGGCCTAGGTTACACTGTATGCAAGGCAAACTACACAGTGAAATGACACTCACAGTGCAGTAACAATAATTAGTGTAATTAAATAGCATTCTTTGGACAAATTATCTTATAGAGAGCGGAATTAGATATAGTATGTTATTACTTTATCACACATTTACATGAGCAGACAGATAGCATTTAAATCATTGCTTACAGAAGAACTCATCAGGAGCAAAGTCTGGCCTAAGTACATTCCCCCATGCAGCTTTGATGTGTCTAAAAGCTAACATTATAGTAACTGTTGTTGAACAGAGTAGAAATGGAAGAGGAGATTATGTCTGTCACTTTTTACTTGTTAATATCTTGGCTTCTTGACTGGTTGTTGACATAAGTTTAGTTCTAACACAGCAACAAAAGATGTGAATGCAAAGACTTTGCAAAGTTACAAATACCCTGGGAGCTAAGCACCCTGTCTTTAAATCCTAGTGACATCCCTGGATGACAATGAAGAGTGATGTTATCTTAGTTTTTATTTTATGCAAAACATTTTAGTTTTGTCTCTTTTCGTCAATAATAATGCATGTTAAAGGAGAATTCCGTTCGATTTCAACCCGTAGCTCTGTTGTTTGTAAATCAGGACTACTGTCAGTAGCGAGAAAAACGAAAACAAACGGTGCCGCCTACACCGAGTTATCCTCCTGCTAGATTTTGCACCCAACAGTCTTAAACAAGGCTTGAACAGGGCAAATTTTAAACGTCTTTTTAGCCTCTAAACGTGTTCAAAATGCCATTACTAGTGCTTAGCCATGTGCATTTATTCCTTACGAGGGAACACAGCGAATTTGACGGCAGTAGATGTGACAGAAAGGCATAAAAGTTGTGTTAATCCTTACCTCTGTTTATGTACTGCTTTCCGGTCAAGTCCTCAACAATCGAGTGCCGATTTCATACAATCCAATAATCCAAAATGTATTTTTTCCACAAAAAAACGATTTGCCGAGGTCCTGTCCATAGTAATGAGCATGTATCAACAGGCTGTAACCTGACAACGCAGTGTAGCAGAGCTGACCTGCAGTTCAAGAGTTCAGGAGCTCATTTGCATAGGTAACCTAGCAACGGCGGAGCCTGCCTGTCGGCAGAAGCAGGGAGGAGCTCACAGAGCTGACAGACTCAGCTTGGAGTTAGATCAGGACTAATATCAGAAAATGCTTCGAGTTAAGTTAAAAAGAAAATCTGTTTATTTTTTTTACACAAATCAATACAATTGGGGCTATGTTACAAAGCAGTTGCCTTCTTCTCTGTCCATGACGGGGTAAGGGTTTTTTTCTTCTGTGGACTTGAAATAACTATTTTGAAACTGGCTGGATGACTAGCTGGACGCCTTCTTGGGAGTTGACTGTGGCACTGCAGCTAATTCTGTCTCTATGTCACTGGATGGTGTCCCCTAAATAAGTAAGAAGGAGAAAGAGCATTGTAGTCAGACTCAATGACCAAAACAGTAACATTGAGGATGCATCTATCATAATCAGTGTTGGCTGTAACGCAGTAATATAAATCATTACTAATTACATGTCGGTAATATCATACCGACATGATATGTCTCGGTGACTCAGTAACGGGAGTTACATTTAGTGTTTTTTTTTTTCAAGAATTCACCAACACCGTGAAACATTTCTTCACAGAAAAAAAAGTGAGAATTACAATAGCCTTGGAAAGTATAAATCATAAAGACGTTACCTCCAATTTGTCTGCAGCTGGTCTTTTCGCTTTAGGAATGGCATTTTCCTTCAGATACCGGGACCTGACGCTCTTTTCGGTGAAGTCAATGTTCGCTACAAACACGGTAATCTCTCTCATGTAGCTAACGTTATCAAGGGAGCTGAAGTGCAACCAGCCATAACGTTAAAATCTCTCGGTTGCGGAGGTTGTAGACGGTGAAAGCTCAAGCTCAAATATCTCTTCATTTGGTTGCCGTAATTTTGGAAAGGCACAAACTCGAAGCATTTTCTGATATTAGTCCTGATCTAACTCCAAGCTCCGTCTGTCAGCTCTGTGAGCTCCTCCCTGCTTCTGCCAGGTTACCTATGCAAATGAGCTGCTGAACTCTTGAACTGCAGGTCAGCTCCGCTTCACTGCGGTGTCAGGTTACAGCCTGTTGATACATGCTCATTACTATGGACAGGACCTCGGCAAATCGTTTTTTTGTGGAAAAAATACATTTTGGATTATTGGATTATATGAGATTGGCACTCGATTGTTGAGGACTTGACCGGAAAGCAGTACATAAACAGAGGTAAGGATTAACACAACTTTTATGCCTTTCTGTCACATCTACTGCCGTCAAATTTGCTGTGTTCCCTCGTAAGGAATAACTGCACATGGCTAAGCACTAGTAATGGCATTTCGAACACGTTTAGAGGCTAAAAAGACGTTTAAAACTTGCCCTGTTTAAGCCTTGTTTAAGACTGTTGGGTGCAAAATCTAGCAGGAGGATAACTCGGTGTAGGCGGCACCGTTTGTTTTCGTTTTTCTCGCTACTGACAGTAGTCCTGATTTACAAACAACAGAGCTACGGGTTGAAAACGACCGGAATTCTCCTTTAATTTAGTCTCGTCATCGTCTCGTCTTAGTCATGGAAAAACAGGTTGTCGACGAACATACTTAGTCTCGTCTCGTCTGACAAAATTAGCACTACACAGAACATGACATGTTAACTAAAAAAGGTTCTCCAAAGTTAAAAAGAAAATCTGTTTATTTCTTTTACACAAATCAATACAATATGACAACTTAAATTTTCACTTGATTTAAAAGAATCATACAAATTGTTTTATATGCCAAATTAGTCATTTTATACATTTCAGACATTAAACAGACAACCATGGGGTCAACCTACCCAACGAGCACTAATATCAAACATAATAGCCATGGATTCACCTATAACTTAATTTTTCTCCACAAAAGCTGTGTGTGTGTCCGTTTTTGTATGTTTGTATATGTGTGTGTGTGTGTGTGTGTGTGTGTGTGTGTGTGTGTGTGTTGGTAGCAATACACCAACAAAGACAATAGTTTATTAACAATGTTTAAATCATAATCACTGCCAGGGGAATTGACAAATCAAAACAATAAAACAATAGCAGGATCTTTCCTTCCATCTTGCTGTCTCATTACTGCCAATTGTAATGTCTCCTTGGTTCTCTCCTTGGTTATCTCCTTTCTTCTTTGTTGTCATCTTTATGGAAGAAAGTTTTCAGAGCATCCAGAAATGAAATCCCTACACCTAGAAGTCTATCTGCAGTCTTAGCTGCTGTGGCAACCTGCAAAAGAAAAAAAAAAGAAAAAGTGGCAGTCTGAAGGTCAAGGATGTGTAAAACATTTAGTAATTTTAATTGAGGTTATACTAGAATACAACTAATAATTAAAGTGAGTCTCTAGCCCACTCCCCCCCGATTAAAGCCATATTAAAAAGGTCTGTGTCAAACCAGAATGTAGCCAGATGTATGAGAATTGAATCAATTATAGGACCATGTTGATAGTAGCACCACTACTGGAAGCTAGCTGTTTGGCTAGCAACAAAAAAATGTACAGTCATAGCCTAGCTAAAACAGTAGGGTCCCTTTTTTAGACTTAATGTGATCACCCCCTTAAAGAAAGTTTGCTACTGGTTGATTGCATGAATTAGTTACATAAATGAATGGAAGATGGAGGAGCAAGTGCAAGATAGAATGTCAATAATAGAAAAAAACTCTTGAATTTAAATGCAACATGTATGGAAGTGCATCGAAAAAGGGTAAAATAATGATACTAAACAAAATAATGAATGTCTCAAAACTAGATTTTGACACAGGCTCCCTCACTAACAGTGCTCCATTTATTATGTAATGAAGCAGGACTTATGTGAACGCCCTTATCCTTTCAATTGGCACTGTATTTAAGCTGCATAAGGCCTATCCTCATATTTCCAAACACAGTGACAGTTAATATCACAAACCAATTGTTGCATAGTGAACCTGGGCTTTCAGTCCCCCAGGTGGCCCACTTTGCCCACTAGCTGCTGACAACTAATTTCAATGTTTTACGCTTAACAATGGATAGTAAAAAATGTACATACTGTATAGCAGCATAACAAAACCTAATGTTTCCAATACAAAATCTAGCTGTAGTCAGTGTGGCTTTTGAGACTTTCTGTAAAATTATGTATAGCTAGAACACAGTAAATGTGTGACAGATGCACTAAGTGGGTTGATTTAACAACCTTTTATTGAACCTGCTGGTGGCATTATAATGGATAGCAGGCAGATTATTCTCACACTGGGAAACTCCCACCAAAACTATCTAAACTCTTAAAAAGCACTACAGGTTAGAGGAAAAATATGTATTTTTGATTTTAGGGTGAACTGTCCCTTTAAGCAGTCCTGCAAACAGAAGTATAAATGCCACAGGATACCCACCTGTGTTGACTCTGCAATGCCGTAGCGTAGATATGTGACAAAGTGCTCGCAGTTGCAAGAGATGAGATGGTACGGCATCTCCAGACCCACCATGCTACAGGCCTCCTTCACGATGATGTCACGCTCACGAGGCTGGTACTTGTTATCTAGGAGGTTGTTGATCTTGAATTTATCCTTGCCGACCACCTCCCAGATCTTCTCACGCTTCACCTGTCCGTGGGGGCTTTTCCAGGCAATATCATCATCTATGTGCGTTTTATGGAAGAGACAGACAGGAAAGAAGTTAAAATAAAAAGAAAAAAAGACATAGAGAAAGGGATATAGAGGGGCAAACAATATGTTGCCATTCATCAAGTCTTTGTCTTTACTATTATTTTTCATTTACATGCACGTAAAAACGACATAATTACCAACAAACTATAATTAAGGAGAGTGACACACAAAAGGTTATAGATGGTCTTCCAAGATGAATGTAGTAAATGCAACATTTCACTCACCTGGAGGAGTGAAATTAACAACTTCCTCTCCACCGATGTAGATGGCCCAGTGCTGATACATCCCACGGGAGATCTCGATCAGGTCTCCGGGCTCTGCATCAAACTAAAATCATAAGGAAAACAATTAAAATGTATAAATCATAAAAATAATCAACTTCACGTGTAGCCAGTACTGCAGGTACCCCCTGGAGTTTTTGACCATGTGTACGAGCATGTAGGTGATTGACAGTTATACCCATTATTTCACAAAAATTTGCTTCTATAGGAAGCAGTGTTGTCAAACAATTAAGATATTTAATTGTGATTAATCGCATTAATGTCATAGTTAACTTCTTCTTCTTTTTGTCCCATTAATGTTTCTCATTTTAAAGCTCTTATCAACATGATACGATACTTTTAAAACTATATATTTAAAAAAGAGCACCTTGTTCAATTGTATTTGTCTGTTCTGTATGTTCAAAAATATAAAACAATAAAAAGTTGATATAAAAAAAGGAGTAAAGTATGTGGGAGCCATTTATTTTATGCATTGCAATACATGAATACATCAACTAAATATACTATATATTTATTTTTTTTGGTGCACATTCTGCACTCAATCCATTAAGTCTCCTTTTTCGTACGCTAAACAGCTATTTGTATATATTTGTTTATTTCATATTTCTGTTTAATTTGTTTGTTATGTATGCACCAATCACAAACTCCTCGTAAGTGTAACACTAGTAAACATTGTTCTGATGCTGATTCTCTAATCTAAATATACTAATAAGTATTTAAAATGTTGGCAGTGAAAAAGAACATGTTTGAGTTTAAACTAAAGCAGCTTCAAATGTACACTAAATTATCAGTGACGGCAGGACTCAGTAGCAGGAGACTTACCTTTTTAGGATCCATGTCTTCAGTTCTTCATCTATCAGTAATAGCAGCAGCGACCTGCAGCCTATTTATGCTGCTGGAGACCGAACCATAAGTTTGTTTCCATCTCAGAAACTAAAGTGCTCACCTGATAACGGGGGTCAAACACAAGATGCAAACGGACAGATTATAAGCACAACATGTGAGCTGTTCAGTAGGTCAACTCAGGCCAGGTCTTATCAGTCAGAGCCAGCTACTACCAGAGAAGTTTCCCACTTGGTTTAAGATAATGGTGAGGCTGTTTGCACCCCTGGTACAATTAGCAGTGTATGCTATTCGTACCCTGGTGCAATTAGAAATTAATGCTATTCGTACACTGGTGAAATTACAAATGAATGCTATTCGTACCAGTGCACACAGCAATGTGTTCTATTAATACCCAATCTGGTACAAATATCAATGTATGCTGTTTGCACTAAGGCATGGATACCCGACCCGAGGCCGACGGGTCCCGACGGGCCGGGCCAGGTTTGGACAGATATTTAGAAATTATGGTCGGGGTCGGGTCGGGGTCGGGTCGGGCTCGGTCACATCAGCGCGATAAGGCAACAGCTTATTAACGTGGGCTTGTTGCCCCGTGTGCGCTCATCTGTTGACATTTCCGAATGCCTTCCTACAGTTGCTTAATAAAAGCGAGCTTTACCACACAAACAAACGTAGCCTACATGTGTCTTTAGTATGAGGAAAAAAAATTAGATTTTAACTGTGTCGGGATCGGGCCGGACTCGGACACAAATTTCGTAATACCTGTCGGGCTCGGGCCGGGTTCGGTCACAGCTCTGTCGGACACGGGCCGGCCTCGGACAGAAAAAAACGGCCCGATCCGGACTCTAATTTGCACCCCTGTGCATTTACAGTACCTTGGCATATATTTACACACAGTTATCCATACTACTCATGTATTACACCTTTTTGGAATATTATCGCCCTGACATTCTTACCCTAACCATAACCAATCCCACTCCTCTTGCCTAAACCTAACCAACCCAACCAGAGAGTCTTCCCCTACCACCCTGCAAAAAATGTTTGTGTTCACGGGCCCTGACCATAGACAGTATATAAGAAGGCCCTGACTTATGAATTGCATGCAAATTATCCAATCCAAAATGAAAAAACAAGATAACCTCACCAGGGTATCAAACTCCCAACTCCTAAACCAAAGCTCAGTGTTCTAACCACTTACCTGGCAGTTCTTACAGAATGTTGTATAACTGTTTACCACTTGGTGTCTTCAAGCCTTGGTTGCTAGGTAACCATACTGTATACAAAAATAGGTACCATGGTACTAACTAACAAACTAACGGTTTAACTGTAGTATCCATTTTCCGCTAGAAATTCAATTGTTATAAACTTTAGAGACAAAATGTTCCTAATATGCCAGTTTCTGCGGTCATGGAAGATGAACGTCTGCCATGATTTTGGTGCACGCGAGCAACATGTTTTTGTTGTTATGTCACAGGGTGTGAATAGCTCAGCTGTGTGGCCGAGGCTATTCGTACCGGGGGTGCAAATAGACACTCCGTTGAGTTAAAGCATTAACTACCTAACCTTTAAACATAAACTTAAAAGATGGCCTAATGCAAACCATACTTAGAATCATGAGCGAGCTTATACCTACTTCCTGGCACTGCCTTTACGTCATTGTCTTTATGTATATATATGCTACATTTGAGTGTTTTATGTATTTTGCTGTTTTGTAAAGTTTCATCTTGTTTATTGTGGTGTACTCTATTTATAGGCCGGGAGCCAGGTCCACTCCTCAGGACGTTTTTTGCTACCTTTCTTTCACTGTTATACCTTGGGCAATCACAAGTTGATAACGACCACCCCCAACTCGGCCCCGTTCGGTCTCAGGAGCCAAAAAACACCCTTTTTGGGAAAAGCTTTTGGAGGAATGATGTAATTGTGAATATTAAGGTACTTCAGCTACAAAAAATGTCTGTCTACCTGACAAATTGTCATCAAAAGTGATAATTTTCAAGCATTACCATTACATATGGGATTAAGCATTTTTTTGCATATGAATAATATCGTAAACAAGTGTTGAGACTTGACTTATGTACTGCTATACTATATGAAGTGATGTAATGCCAGCCAGCTGGTTGATGTTGATTAGTCTATCTCCCATGTCAAAGATGATGTTGACAGTTGATGACTTGGCATAATACAGGAGGATGAAGAAAATGTCAGTCTTTTGCTCTGACTCTAACTGTTCTGATGTGAGGCATTTTGGTTTGGATATACTGCATGTAAATGATCACCCTCACATCTGTTTCTTCATGTTTTGAACAGATCTCTGGTAGAAGTTCTTTGACATAACTCCAGCATTGCCTGTCATTTTCATAAAGGCTGTTCAAGCTTTCAAGATAGAATGCAATGCTGGAGTTAGAGGTGTTGAAATTAATCAAATAATCAATGCATCAAATCGTGGACATGGACGATGCAGAATCAATAATCGACAGGGCCATAATCGATTATTTGTGTTTACAATTTAATGTTTTGCACATTCAGGAAGTGCTGTAGTTTAATGTATCCAATGTTTTATTTATTATTTATTTATTTATTTATTTATTAATGCATGTTAATTTAGTCTCGTCATCGTCTCGTCTTAGTCATGGAAAAACAGGTCGTTGACGAACATACTTAGTCTCGTCTTGTCTGACAAAATTAGCACTACACAGAACATGACATGTTAACTAAAAAAAGTTCTCCAAAGTTAAAAAGAAAATCTGTTTATTTTTTTTTACACAAATCAATACAATATGACAACTTCAATTTTCACTTGATTTAAAGGGCTGATAGAATGCAAAACCGATTTTACCCTGTCATAGTTGAATAACAACAGTTCGGTGGGTAAATAGGACATACATAGAGGCTCAAAGTCCCACTGACACCCCTTTACAATGAAAATCTCATATTTTGAAACTGCCGCTGAAAACGGGCGAATCCCAACAAAGCTAGAAGTTGACGTCAACCTCCCAAAAACCGGAACCTTTGTCAGCCCATGGGTGTATTAAGAGAACGGTCACGCCCCAACATTTACATAGGCTACACAACTGACCTGAGATCAGGTAGTCTTCCGAATCTAGGTCGCGCAGATCTCTGCTATTCCATTACAAAATTCACTTCTGAAACTTTTTTATGCGAGAAATCAACTATGTAAGGCTCAAATATGGGCCAAAAATTTTACGAAAATGGATGGCAAATTGCAAATTTTGTCCAACTGTGTGTCGGAATTCAGCTGCCGGTGCTGCCTGTGTTGTTGCCTCGCCGCCCGACCTGCCTTCCTTCACACACCCCGGCCTGCTCTGAGGTACTTGGAGCTCCGTCATGACTGGCAGCCCCCAGCACTCCATACCTGCGCAAAGTCACCGGTTTTTGGATAATGGACTACTAAACGCTGGTGCTCTGACAGAGCTCCAGGGCCTGCAGCTCCCCTCTTCCTGCTAGCTAAATGCCCGGTGTGTGTGAGTGAGAGCACGGTCAGCGAGCTTGTTACGCCAGCAATCTGTTACCACAGGTTCCAGTTAATCTTTAAATGTGTGTAATTATAATGTGTTGAGTTATTTAAACGATTGGGGAAATAAACGCCGCTTGTCCGCGAGTCTCCTTGATAGAGCCTGCGGCTGGATGTAGCTCTATCAATGAGAGCTAGCTCCTCCTAGAATTCCTCTGAAATTCACAAATATTCATTAACTTGAAATCGGACACCGTTGTTAGCTTTATAAGACATTTAGGGAGATGTTGTATAAGTGGCGTGACGAAATTCAAACTGTAAATATACAGAAATTACGCCAAAAATGAAGCTAACTATCTGTGATTTGTAGCTAGCTACACATAGCTAGGATTGAAGGGACAGTCATAGCTAACGAAACCTCCACTGTTCACAAAAAATCTTTAACTTGAAATTGGACACCGTTGTTAGCTTTATAAGACCTTTAGGGAGATGTTGTATAAGTGGCGTGATGGAATTCAAACTGTAAATATACGGGAATTACGCCAAAAATGAAGCTATCTGTGATTTGCAGCTAGCCACACATAGCTGGGATTGAAGGGACAGTCATAGATAACTAAAACCCTAATCTTCACAAAAATTCATTAACTTGAAATTGGACACCGTTGTTAGCTTTATAAGACCTTTAGGGAGATGTTGTATAAGTGGCGTGATGGAATTCAAACTGTAAATATACGGGAATTACGCCAAAAAAATGAAGCTATCTGTGATTTGCAGCTAGCCACACATAGCTGGGATTGAAGGGACAGTCATAGATAACGAAACCCCTAATCTTCACAAAAAATTCATTAACTTGAAATTGGACACCGTTGTTAGCTTTATAAGACCTTTAGAGATATGTTGTATAAGTGGCGTGACAAAATTCAAACTGTAAATATAGCTAGTTATGCTGACAGCCAGCCAAGATTAACTGGAACTGTTGTAAGAGATTGCTGGTGTAACAAGCTCGCTGACCGCGCTATCACTGTCACACACGGGCCATTTAACTAGCAGGAAGAGGGGAGCTGCAGGCCCTGGAGCTCTGTCAGAGCACCAGCGTTTGGTCCATTAACCCCAAAACGGTGACTTTGGCGCTGGTATTGAGTGCTGTGGGCTGCAAGCCGTAACGGAGCTCAATCGAGCTCAAAGCAGGCCGGGTGTGTAAAGGAAGGCAGGCCGTGCAGCGAGGCAGCAACACAGGCAGCACCGGCAGCTGAACTCAGACACACAGTCTTACCAAATTTGCAATAAGCCATCAATTTTTCGTAAAACGGCCCATATTTGAGCTTTATATAGTTGATTTCTTGCTTAAAAAAGTCTCAGAAGTGAATTTAATAACGTAATAGCCCGACAAACAATGTATAACTTTTCAAATGAGACCTGCTGTCGAGTCTCCCATGTGTTTCTATGTAGTTTGCTCAAACCAATCAGTGCGTAGCTCATTCTGAATATTCATGAGCATACCATATTTGGAAGAAAAGCTCTTGTTCCAAATAGAGCCATATTCACAGGGTAGTTAAGGGCCTAATAAAATAGCATTCGGGCAATTTTCAGCCCAACCAATGTTACATACCCCATTAGGAGACCTTAAGGAACAGTGTAAAATACCCTATATAATCATTCTATCACCACTTTAAAAGAATCATACACATTGTTTTATATGCCAAATTAGTCATTTTATACATTTCAGACATTAAACAGACAACCATGGGGTCAACCTACCCAACGAGCACTAATATCAAACATAATAGCCATGGATTCATCTATAACTTCATTTTTCTCCACAAAAGCTTGCCTAATCTTATCCAAAGTTGTGTGTGTGTCCGTTTTTGTATGTTTGTATATGTGTGTGTGTGTGTTGGTAGCAATACACCAACAAAGACAATAGTTTATTAACAATGTTTAAATCATAATCACTGCCAGGGGAATTGACAAATCAAAACAATCAAACAATAGCAGGATCTTTCCTTCCATCTTGCTGTCTCATTACTGCCAATTGTAATGTCTCCTTGGTTCTCTCCTTGGTTATCTCCTTTCTTCTTTGTTTTCATCTTTATGGAAGAAAGTTTTCAGAGCATCCAGAAATGAAATCCCTACACCTAGAAGTCTATCTGCAGTCTTAGCTGCTGTGGCAACCTGCAAAAAAAAAAAAAAAAAGAAAAAGTGGCAGTCTGAAGGTCAAGGATGTGTAAAACATTTAGTAATTTTAATTGAGGTTATACTAGAATACAACTAATAATTAATGTGAGTCTCTAGCCCACTCCCCCCCGATTAAAGCCATATTAAAAAGGTCTGTGTCAAACCTGAATGTAGCCAGATGTATGAGAGTCAATAATCTTGAATTTAAATGCAACATGTATGGATAGGAAAAAGGGGGAATCAATGATAGGACCATGTTAGGACCATGTTGATAGCACCACTACTGGAAGCTAGCTGTTTGGCTAGCAATCTCAATGATGTTTTACGCTTAACAATGGATAGTAAAAAAATTACATACTGTATAGCAGCATAACAAAACCTAATGTTTCCAATACAAAATCTAGCTGTAGTCAGTGTGGCTTTTGAGACTTTCTGTAAAATTATGTATAGCTAGAACACAGTAAATGTGTGACAGATGCACTAAGTGGGTTGATTTAACAACCTTTTATTGAACCTGCTGGTGGCATTATAATGGATAGCAGGCAGATTATTCTCACACTGGTAAACTCCCACCAAAACTATCTAAACTCTTAAAAAGCACTACAGGTTAGAGGAAAAATATGTATTTTTGATTTTAGGGTGAACTGTCCCTTTAAGCAGTCCTGCAAACAGAAGTATAAATGCCACAGGATACCCACCTGTGTTGACTCTGCAATGCCGTAAGCGTATATATGTGACAAAGTGCTCGCAGTTGCAAGAGATGAGATGGTACGGCATCTCCAGACCCACCATGCTACAGGCCTCCTTCACGATGATGTCACGCTCACGAGGCTGGTACTTGTTATCTAGGAGGTTGTTGACCTTGAATTTATCCTTGCCGACCACTTCCCAGATGTTCTCACGCTTTACCTGTCCGTGGGGGGCTTTTCCAGGCAATATCATCTTCTATGTGCGTTTTATGGAAGAGACAGACAGGAAAGAAGTTTAAAAAAAAAGAAAAAAGACAGAGAAAGGGATATAGAGGGGCAAACAATATGTTGCCATTCATCAAGTCTTTGTCTACTATTATTTTGCATTTACATGCACGTAAAAACGACATAATTACCAACAAACTATAATTAAGGAGAGTGACACACAAAAGGTTATAGATGGTCTTCCAAGATGAATGTAGTAAATGCAACATTTCACTCACTTGGAAGACTGAAATTAACAACTTCCTCTCCACCGATGTAGATGGCCCAGTGCTGATACATCCCACGGGAGATCTCGATCAGGTCTCCGGGCTCTGCCTCAATCTAAAAATCATAAGAAAACAATTAAAATGTATAAATTATGAAAATTATAAATTTCACGTGTAGCCAGTACTGCAGGTACCCCCTGGAGTTTTTGACCATGTGTACGAGCATGTAGGTGATTGACAGTTATACCCATTATTTCACAAACATTTGCTTCTATAGGAAGCAGTGCTGTCAAACAATTAAGATATTTAATGATTAATCGCATTAATGTCATAGTTAACTTGCAATTAATCACACATTTTTATCTATGCTAAATGTCCCTTGATTTCTTTTTGTCCCATTAATGTTTCTCATTTTAATGCTCTTATCAACATGATACAATACTTTTAAAACTATATATATATATATATATATATATATATATATATATATATACAAAAAGAGCACCTTGTTCAATTGTATTTGTCTGTTCTGTATGTTCAAAAATATAAAACAATAAAAAGTTGATATAAAAAAAAGGAGTAAAGTATGTGGGAGCCATTTATTTTATGCATTGCAATACATGAATACATCAACTAAATATACTATATATTTATTTTTTTGGTGCACATGCTGCACTCAATCCATTAAGTCTCCTTTTTCGTACGCTAAACAGCTATTTGTATATATTTGTTTATTTCATATTTCTGTTTAATTTGTTTGTTATGTATGCACCAATCACAAAGGCCAACTCCTCGTAAGTGTAACACTAGTGAACATTGTTCTGATGCTGATTCTCTAATCTAAATATACTAATAAGTATTTAAAATGTTGGCAGTGAAAAAGAACATGTTTGAGTTTAAACTAAAGCAGCTTCAAATGTACACTAAATTATCAGTGACGGCAGGACTCAGTAGCAGGAGACTTACCTTTTTAGGATCCATGTCTTCAGTTCTTCATCTATCAGTAATAGCAGCAGCGACCTGCAGCCTATTTATGCTGCTGGAGACCGAACCATAAGTTTGTTTCCATCTCAGAAACTAAAGTGCTCACCTGATAACGGGGGTCAAACGCAAGATGCAAACGGACAGATTATAAGCACAACCTGTGAGCTGTACAGTAGGTCAACTCAGGCCAGGTCTTATCAGTCAGAGCCAGCTACTACCAGAGAAGTTTCCCACTTGGTTTAAGATAATGGTGAGGCTGTTTGCACCCCTGGTACAATTAGCAGTGTATGCTATTCGTACCCTGGTGCAATTAGAAGTGCTATTATTACACCCTGGTGCAATTAGAAATTAATGCTATTCGTACCAGTGCACACAGCAATGTGTTCTATTAATACCCAATCTGGTACAAATATCAATGTATGCTGTTTGCACTAAGGCATGGATACCCGACCCAAGGTCGACGGGTCCCGATGGTACCGGGCCGGGCCAGGCCGGTTCGGACAGATATTTAGAAATTATGGTCGGGTCGGGTCGGGTCGGGTCGGGCTCGGTCACATCAGCGATAAGGCAACAGCTTATTAACGTGGCGCTTGTTGCCCCTGCAGCTCATCTGCGCTCATCTGTTGACATTTATTAAAAGCGAGCTTTACCACACAAACAAACGTAGCCTACATGTGTCATTAGTATGAGGAAAAAAAATTAGATTTTAACTGTGTCGGGCTCGGGCCGGACTCGGACACAAATTTCGTAATACCTGTCGGGCTCGGGCCGGGTTCGGTCACAGCTCTGTCGGACACGGGCCGGCCTCGGACAGAAAAAAACGGCCCGATCCGGACTCTAATTTGCACCCCTGTGCATTTACAGTACCTTGGCATATATTTACACACAGTTATCCATACTACTCATGTATTACACCTTTTTGGAATATTATCGCCCTGACATTCTTACCCTAACCATAACCAATCCCACTCCTCTTGCCTAAACCTAACCAACCCAACCAGAGAGTCTTCCCCTACCACCCTGCAAAAAATGTTTGTGTTCACGGGCCCTGACCATAGACAGTATATAAGAAGGCCCTGACTTGCGCAATTGCATGCAAATTATCCAATCCAAAATGAAAAAACAAGATAACCTCACCAGGGTATCAAACTCCCAACTCCTAAACCAAAGCTCAGTGTTCTAACCACTTACCTGGCAGTTCTTACAGAATGTTGTATAACTGTTTACCACTTGGTGTCTTCAAGCCTTGGTTGCTAGGTAACCATACTGTATACAAAAATAGGTACCATGGTACTAACTAACAAACTAACGGTTTAACTGTAGTATCCATTTTCCGCTAGAAATTCAATTGTTATAAACTTTAGAGACAAAATGTTCCTAATATGCCAGTTTCTGCGGTCATGGAAGATGAACGTCTGCCATGATTTTGGTGCACGCGAGCAACATGTTTTTGTTGTTATGTCACAGGGTGTGAATAGCTCAGCTGTGTGGCCGAGGCTATTCGCACGGGGTGCAAATAGACACTCCGTTGAGTTAAAGCATTAACTACCTAACCTTTAAACATAAACTTAAAAGATGGCCTAATGCAAACCATACTTAGAATCATGAGCGAGCTTATACCTACTTCCTGGCACTGCCTTTACGTCATTGTCTTTATGTATATATATGCTACATTTGAGTGTTTTATGTATTTTGCTGTTTTGTAAAGTTTCATCTTGTTTATTGTGGTGTACTCTATTTATAGGCCGGGAGCCAGGTCCACTCCTCAGGACGTTTTTTGCTACCTTTCTTTCACTGTTATACCTTGGGCAATCACAAGTTGATAACGACCACCCCCAACTCGGCCCCGTTCGGTCTCAGGAGCCAAAAAACACCCTTTTTGGGAAAAGCTTTTGGAGGAATGATGTAATTGTGAATATTAAGGTACTTCAGCTACAAAAAATGTCTGTCTACCTGACAAATTGTCATCAAAAGTGATAATTTTCAAGCATTACCATTACATATGGGATTAAGCATTTTTTTGCATATGAATAATATCGTAAACAAGTGTTGAGACTTGACTTATGTACTGCTATACTATATGAAGTGATGTAATGCCAGCCAGCTGGTTGATGTTGATTAGTCTATCTCCCATGTCAAAGATGATGTTGACAGTTGATGACTTGGCATAATACAGGAGGATGAAGAAAATGTCAGTCTTTTGCTCTGACTCTAACTGTTCTGATGTGAGGCATTTTGGTTTGGATATACTGCATGTAAATGATCACCCTCACATCTGTTTCTTCATGTTTTGAACAGATCTCTGGTAGAAGTTCTTTGACATAACTCCAGCATTGCCTGTCATTTTCATAAAGGCTGTTCAAGCTTTCAAGATAGAATGCAATGCTGGAGTTAGAGGTGTTGAAATTAATCAAATAATCAATGCATCAAATCGTGGACATGGACGATGCAGAATCAATAATCGACAGGGCCATAATCGATTATTTGTGTTTACAATTTAATGTTTTGCACATTCAGGAAGTGCTGTAGTTTAATGTATCCAATGTTTTATTTATTATTTATTTATTTATTTATTTATTTATTTATTAATGCATGTTAATTTAGTCTCGTCATCGTCTCGTCTTAGTCATGGAAAAACAGGTCGTTGACGAACATACTTAGTCTCGTCTTGTCTGACAAAATTAGCACTACACAGAACATGACATGTTAACTAAAAAAAGTTCTCCAAAGTTAAAAAGAAAATCTGTTTATTTTTTTTTACACAAATCAATACAATATGACAACTTCAATTTTCACTTGATTTAAAGGGCTGATAGAATGCAAAACCGATTTTACCCTGTCATAGTTGAATAACAACAGTTCGGTGGGTAAATAGGACATACATAGAGGCTCAAAGTCCCACTGACACCCCTTTACAATGAAAATCTCATATTTTGAAACTGCCGCTGAAAACGGGCGAATCCCAACAAAGCTAGAAGTTGACGTCAACCTCCCAAAAACCGGAACCTTTGTCAGCCCATGGGTGTATTAAGAGAACGGTCACGCCCCAACATTTACATAGGCTACACAACTGACCTGAGATCAGGTAGTCTTCCGAATCTAGGTCGCGCAGATCTCTGCTATTCCATTACAAAATTCACTTCTGAAACTTTTTTATGCGAGAAATCAACTATGTAAGGCTCAAATATGGGCCAAAAATTTTACGAAAATGGATGGCAAATTGCAAATTTTGTCCAACTGTGTGTCGGAATTCAGCTGCCGGTGCTGCCTGTGTTGTTGCCTCGCCGCCCGACCTGCCTTCCTTCACACACCCCGGCCTGCTCTGAGGTACTTGGAGCTCCGTCATGACTGGCAGCCCCCAGCACTCCATACCTGCGCAAAGTCACCGGTTTTTGGATAATGGACTACTAAACGCTGGTGCTCTGACAGAGCTCCAGGGCCTGCAACTCCCCTCTTCCTGCTAGCTAAATGCCGGTGTGTGTGAGTGAGAGCACGGTCAGCGAGCTTGTTACGCCAGCAATCTGTTACCACAGGTTCCAGTTAATCTTTAAATGTGTGTAATTATAATGTGTTGAGTTATTTAAAGCGATTGGGGAAATAAACGCCGCTTGTCCGCGAGTCTCCTTGATAGAGCCTGCGGCTGGATGTAGCTCTATCAATGAGAGCTAGCTCCTCCTAGAATTCCTCTGAAATTCACAAATATTCATTAACTTGAAATCGGACACCGTTGTTAGCTTTATAAGACATTTAGGGAGATGTTGTATAAGTGGCGTGACGAAATTCAAACTGTAAATATACAGAAATTACGCCAAAAATGAAGCTAACTATCTGTGATTTGTAGCTAGCTACACATAGCTAGGATTGAAGGGACAGTCATAGCTAACGAAACCTCCACTGTTCACAAAAAATCTTTAACTTGAAATTGGACACCGTTGTTAGCTTTATAAGACCTTTAGGGAGATGTTGTATAAGTGGCGTGATGGAATTCAAACTGTAAATATACGGGAATTACGCCAAAAATGAAGCTATCTGTGATTTGCAGCTAGCCACACATAGCTGGGATTGAAGGGACAGTCATAGATAACGAAACCCCTAATCTTCACAAAAATTCATTAACTTGAAATTGGACACCGTTGTTAGCTTTATAAGACCTTTAGGGAGATGTTGTATAAGTGGCGTGATGGAATTCAAACTGTAAATATACGGGAATTACGCCAAAAATGAAGCTATCTGTGATTTGCAGCTAGCCACACATAGCTGGGATTGAAGGGACAGTCATAGATAACGAAACCCCTAATCTTCACAAAAATTCATTAACTTGAAATTGGACACCGTTGTTAGCTTTATAAGACCTTTAGAGATATGTTGTATAAGTGGCGTGACAAAATTCAAACTGTAAATATAGCTAGTTATGCTGACAGCCAGCCAAGATTAACTGGAACTGTTGTAAGAGATTGCTGGTGTAACAAGCTCGCTGACCGCGCTATCACTGTCACACACGGGCCATTTAACTAGCAGGAAGAGGGGAGCTGCAGGCCCTGGAGCTCTGTCAGAGCACCAGCGTTTGGTCCATTAACCCCAAAACGGTGACTTTGCGCGGGTATTGAGTGCTGTGGGCTGCAAGCCGTAACGGAGCTCAATCGAGCTCAAAGCAGGCCGGGGTGTGTAAAGGAAGGCAGGCCGTGCAGCGAGGCAGCAACACAGGCAGCACCGGCAGCTGAACTCAGACACACAGTCTTACCAAATTTGCAATAAGCCATCAATTTTCGTAAAACGGCCCATATTTGAGCTTTATATAGTTGATTTCTTGCTTAAAAAAGTCTCAGAAGTGAATTTAATAACGTAATAGCCCGACAAACAATGTATAACTTTTCAAATGAGACCTGCTGTCGAGTCTCCCATGTGTTTCTATGTAGTTTGCTCAAACCAATCAGTGCGTAGCTCATTCTGAATATTCATGAGCATACCATATTTGGAAGAAAAGCTCTTGTTCCAAATAGAGCCATATTCACAGGGTAGTTAAGGGCCTAATAAAATAGCATTCGGGCAATTTTCAGCCCAACCAATGTTACATACCCCATTAGGAGACCTTAAGGAACAGTGTAAAATACCCTATATAATCATTCTATCACCACTTTAAAAGAATCATACACATTGTTTTATATGCCAAATTAGTCATTTTATACATTTCAGACATTAAACAGACAACCATGGGGTCAACCTACCCAACGAGCACTAATATCAAACATAATAGCCATGGATTCATCTATAACTTCATTTTTCTCCACAAAAGCTTGCCTAATCTTATCCAAAGTTGTGTGTGTGTCCGTTTTTGTATGTTTGTATATGTGTGTGTGTGTGTTGGTAGCAATACACCAACAAAGACAATAGTTTATTAACAATGTTTAAATCATAATCACTGCCGAGGGGAATTGACAAATCAAAACAATCAAACAATAGCAGGATCTTTCCTTCCATCTTGCTGTCTCATTACTGCCAATTGTAATGTCTCCTTGGTTCTCTCCTTGGTTATCTCCTTTCTTCTTTGTTTTCATCTTTATGGAAGAAAGTTTTCAGAGCATCCAGAAATGAAATCCCTACACCTAGAAGTCTATCTGCAGTCTTAGCTGCTGTGGCAACCTGCAAAAGAAAAAAAAAAGAAAAAGTGGCAGTCTGAAGGTCAAGGATGTGTAAAACATTTAGTAATTTTAATTGAGGTTATACTAGAATACAACTAATAATTAATGTGAGTCTCTAGCCCACTCCCCCCCGATTAAAGCCATATTAAAAAGGTCTGTGTCAAACCTGAATGTAGCCAGATGTATGAGAGTTGAATCAATTATAGGACCATGTTGATAGTAGCACCACTACTGGAAGCTAGCTGTTTGGCTAGCAATCTCAATGATGTTTTACGCTTAACAATGGATAGTAAAAAAATTACATACTGTATAGCAGCATAACAAAACCTAATGTTTCCAATACAAAATCTAGCTGTAGTCAGTGTGGCTTTTGAGACTTTCTGTAAAATTATGTATAGCTAGAACACAGTAAATGTGTGACAGATGCACTAAGTGGGTTGATTTAACAACCTTTTATTGAACCTGCTGGTGGCATTATAATGGATAGCAGGCAGATTATTCTCACACTGGTAAACTCCCACCAAAACTATCTAAACTCTTAAAAAGCACTACAGGTTAGAGGAAAAATATGTATTTTTGATTTTAGGGTGAACTGTCCCTTTAAGCAGTCCTGCAAACAGAAGTATAAATGCCACAGGATACCCACCTGTGTTGACTCTGCAATGCCGTAGCGTACATATGTGACAAAGTGCTCGCAGTTGCAAGAGATGAGATGGTACGGCATCTCCAGACCCACCATGCTACAGGCCTCCTTCACGATGATGTCACGCTCACGAGGCTGGTACTTGTTATCTAGGAGGTTGTTGACCTTGAATTTATCCTTGCCGACCACTTCCCAGATGTTCTCACGCTTTACCTGTCCGTGGGGGCTTTTCCAGGCAATATCATCTTCTATGTGCGTTTTATGGAAGAGACAGACAGGAAAGAAGTTTAAAAAAAAAGAAAAAAGACAGAGAAAGGGATATAGAGGGGCAAACAATATGTTGCCATTCATCAAGTCTTTGTCTACTATTATTTTGCATTTACATGCACGTAAAAACGACATAATTACCAACAAACTATAATTAAGGAGAGTGACACACAAAAGGTTATAGATGGTCTTCCAAGATGAATGTAGTAAATGCAACATTTCACTCACTTGGAAGACTGAAATTAACAACTTCCTCTCCACCGATGTAGATGGCCCAGTGCTGATACATCCCACGGGAGATCTCGATCAGGTCTCCGGGCTCTGCCTCAATCTAAAAATCATAAGAAAAACAATTAAAATGTATAAATTATGAAAATTATAAATTTCACGTGTAGCCAGTACTGCAGGTACCCCCTGGAGTTTTTGACCATGTGTACGAGCATGTAGGTGATTGACAGTTATACCCATTATTTCACAAACATTTGCTTCTATAGGAAGCAGTGCTGTCAAACAATTAAGATATTTAATCGTGATTAATCGCATTAATGTCATAGTTAACTTGCAATTAATCACACATTTTTATCTATGCTAAATGTCCCTTGATTTCTTTTTGTCCCATTAATGTTTCTCATTTTAATGCTCTTATCAACATGATACAATACTTTTAAAACTATATATATATATATATATATATATATATATATATATATATATTCAAAAAGAGCACCTTGTTCAATTGTATTTGTCTGTTCTGTATGTTCAAAAATATAAAACAATAAAAAGTTGATATAAAAAAAAGGAGTAAAGTATGTGGGAGCCATTTATTTTATGCATTGCAATACATGAATACATCAACTAAATATACTATATATTTATTTTTTTGGTGCACATGCTGCACTCAATCCATTAAGTCTCCTTTTTCGTACGCTAAACAGCTATTTGTATATATTTGTTTATTTCATATTTCTGTTTAATTTGTTTGTTATGTATGCACCAATCACAAAGGCCAACTCCTCGTAAGTGTAACGCTAGTGAACATTGTTCTGATGCTGATTCTCTAATCTAAATATACTAATAAGTATTTAAAATGTTGGCAGTGAAAAAGAACATGTTTGAGTTTAAACTAAAGCAGCTTCAAATGTACACTAAATTATCAGTGACGGCAGGACTCAGTAGCAGGAGACTTACCTTTTTAGGATCCATGTCTTCAGTTCTTCATCTATCAGTAATAGCAGCAGCGACCTGCAGCCTATTTATGCTGCTGGAGACCGAACCATAAGTTTGTTTCCAGCTCAGAAACTAAAGTGCTCACCTGATAACGGGGGTCAAACGCAAGATGCAAACGGACAGATTATAAGCACAACCTGTGAGCTGTACAGTAGGTCAACTCAGGCCAGGTCTTATCAGTCAGAGCCAGCTACTACCAGAGAAGTTTCCCACTTGGTTTAAGATAATGGTGAGGCTGTTTGCACCCCTGGTACAATTAGCAGTGTATGCTATTCGTACCCTGGTGCAATTAGAAGTGCTATTCGTACCCTGGTGCAATTAGAAATTAATGCTATTCGTACCAGTGCACACAGCAATGTGTTCTATTAATACCCAATCTGGTACAAATATCAATGTATGCTGTTTGCACTAAGGCATGGATACCCGACCCAAGGTCGACGGGTCCCGATGGTACCCGCCGGGCCAGGCCGGGTTCGGACAGATATTTAGAAATTATGGTCGGGGTCGGGTCGGGGTCGGGTCGGGCTCGGTCACATCAGCGCGATAAGGCAACAGCTTATTAACGTGCGCTTGTTGCCCCGTGTGCGCTCATCTGTTGACATTTATTAAAAGCGAGCTTTACCACACAAACAAACGTAGCCTACATGTGTCATTAGTATGAGGAAAAAAAATTAGATTTTAACTGTGTCGGGCTCGGGCCGGACTCGGACACAAATTTCGTAATACCTGTCGGGCTCGGGCCGGGTTCGGTCACAGCTCTGTCGGACACGGGCCGGCCTCGGACAGAAAAAAACGGCCCGATCCGGACTCTAATTTGCACCCCTGTGCATTTACAGTACCTTGGCATATATTTACACACAGTTATCCATACTACTCATGTATTACACCTTTTTGGAATATTATCGCCCTGACATTCTTACCCTAACCATAACCAATCCCACTCCTCTTGCCTAAACCTAACCAACCCAACCAGAGAGTCTTCCCCTACCACCCTGCAAAAAATGTTTGCGTTCACGGGCCCTGACCATAGACAGTATATAAGAAGGCCCTGACTTGCGCAATTGCATGCAAATTATCCAATCCAAAATGAAAAAACAAGATAACCTCACCAGGGTATCAAACTCCCAACTCCTAAACCAAAGCTCAGTGTTCTAACCACTTACCTGGCAGTTCTTACAGAATGTTGTATAACTGTTTACCACTTGGTGTCTTCAAGCCTTGGTTGCTAGGTAACCATACTGTATACAAAAATAGGTACCATGGTACTAACTAACAAACTAATGGTTGTATGCTTTGACTGATGAAAATCAGGTTGACGTCATTACCCAACGTTGGATTGACATCAACCTACAACGTTAGATAGACATTGGATTGTTGTTGGAAATGAAAATCGTGTTAACGTCAAAACCCAACGTTGGATTGACATCATCCTCTAACGTTGGACAGAGGTTAGATTTTAGTTGGAAATGAAAATCGTGTTAACGTTAAATTCCCCCCCCCAAAAAATTAAGAGTTAGTTTGGATTTTGTTGGCATGATAAACTTTTACAGAGCTTTGTTTTTATTGTAAATAAAAAGTCTACATATTGAGAAACTGGAATAATGTCCTAAGGTTAGACAGATGTCAGAATCAAAAGTTGGACAGACCCACATTTTAAGTCACAAGCAGAGACAAAAGTAGTAATAGGATGGCGTCTTTGCGCGTGCATGTGTGACGTCATCACACGCACGCGCAAACCCGCCATGTAATCTGGTCATATGAGCGTGCATGTAACGTCGCGGGTGCCCGTTGGTACTCGCTGTCGCCATCTAGTGGCCGAATGTGGTATTGCATCTAATCGTTGCTGGTACTCGCGGGCGCCATCTAGTGTCCGAATATGGTAGTGCATCTAATCGTCGAAGTTGCGCGCGCATACCGCGAACGTAATGACGTAGCTGTCGAACGTCGTCACACCGCGGACGCCATCTAGTGGCCGAATGTGGTATTGCATCTAATCGTCGAAACTGCGCACGCATCTAGCGGATGTGATGACGTGGCGGTCGAACGTCGGCACACCGCGAGCGCCATCTAGCGGCCGAATATGGGAGCGCATCCCGTCGTCGAAACTGCGCACGCATCTAGCGGATGTGATGGCGTATGTATAGCTGGCGTCATGGTTTATGTGGGGGTGAGGCATTATTTACATTTTGTAAAAAGGTGTTAAAACGTCTGATAGACCAATGGTTAGCTGTTAAGAAGGGTTTGCTATTGGTGGGTTGTAAAAACGCCCTACAGGGTGTGGTTTGTGGTGTTTAAAAATCCCTTGTTTCAAGGCTGACTGCTCACTTTTTATCCACCATTTTTAGCTGTTCTGGTAGCTAGCTTGTTTCCACGTTTTTCCACAACAAAAGGCCAGCTGGAGTTTCACTTTTTAATTCTTCTAGGTGCAAGCAAAGAGGAATTGTTTTTCAGCCATGTCTTTCCACGCATTTGGACAACAATCTGGATCATCTTTTGTTGAAGAAGGTGAGACATCTAGAATAGGACCCACTACATTTGGTTTGAGCCTAGCCCACCGTGAAGAGTTATGGGGATGCGAAGAGCCTAATACTGGAACAACAGGCAGTTTGAGTCAGGCTCCCAGAAAGAAGCGATTCCGTTCGGAGATCTTTCCTACAAGCATGACTGAGTCATGTACATCTGATCTGGAATATGTTGGTGTCAACGGATACAGTTATTCAATTCGTTACAATGCTGGATACGTGACATTAGCTGTTTACACTAGTGTTGCTGTGGAACTATCTAGCAATGCCAAAACAGCCTGTACAATCTCTGTGAAAGACTGGGGCCTTTTTCGTGATGTCGTCTGTCCGGATCTTGACAATCCGGGCTTACCTGAGCTGGTGTATGTGTCTCAATGGGATAGTCGCAATGGCTCCAGTATCTATCGTGTGGAAGCAGACCGTTTCACTAGACCTACAGAGGATTTTATTTTCCTTAGCTTGTGCAGTGAAAGGGAGAAGTTAGTTGCTGCCCGTGGTCATGAAGAATGGAAGTTAAAACCGTATCCTGTATCTAACGATGAATACAACAAATGGTTTAAAAATGTGTTCTTTATACAATGGTGTGACTGGGAGATTTTGAAGAAACAGTTTGATACCATCGACTATGTCATCAGAAGAGACAAAATAAGGAGTTCTTATGAGAACATAAGAAAAAGATTGATATTTGGGAACACTGACCAACAGTCTCTACCCCTGCCACGGAACCTCTATAGACCTAAAATCATCAGACACAAAGACTAGCAAAATGGTGGGTCTATTTTTAAGGTGCTAATTATTTGCCCAAAATAGTTAAAATGATTTTATTTTTATTTATTTTTTTTGCTACTGTGATTGTAATGTGTTATTTTTTTTTTCTTCCCAGAGGATCTGGAGTGGTTTCATTCGACCCCCACAGGTACGCCTCCTAACACCCCTGGGCTATTTGCACCCCTAAAGGCATCCGGATCTCCTCAATCCCTTTCATCATCGTCATCATCGCCACCTCTATCGCCGGAACACTTCCTACCATCCCCACCTACACCTCCCCTGCCACCATCTCTATTGTTTGGGGCACTTCCCCCTCAGACATGTGCATATCAAACAGCCCCCTCAACATATGCTACATTACAACAGGGAGGTGTTGCTGATTGTTCGGACACAGAGGCGCCTGATCAGACGGATGGGGTGGTGTCATCTTTGTTTATAGATAGCGTTAAAACAGCGTCTCTACATCTTCTTAACATTGTTCTTTACAAGTATTTGGAAGAGCTTTGTTCGGGCTGTCAGATCAATCATCATCCAAGCCAGAATCAGCATGCCTGTTTAGAGGGCTACCAGAACACTTCTACACTGTCCACTTTGAACAGCTTATGAAAAGACTCCTTACTGATAAATTCATTGGTGTAGTGCAACGTTTTCTGTCCTTGAAACATCTCACCGCTGATGAGGGTAGAATCAGGGGAGTATCCGAAACAGTTTTGTACGAGTTGAAAAGCGGCTGAAGATGTTACGACTAAAATCAGTGCTATGTATGACTCTATGATAGGGGACGGCGTTGTCAAAATAGCGAAATTAGAGATTGGGGACTATTGGCGCGATTTATATGCAAGAAAAAAAACTAACAGTGTGAAAATATGGGGAATTGTTTAGGTGTAATGTATAACCATATCAGTGAGCGATATCACGTATCGCATTTATCTGGTATTTTAGATAATGCCATTGCTAATAATGTGAACGACGTTGAAAAATACCAATGTAAGAGTGCTGATGTAGATCGTACAGTTGTGAGTAGGTTAGAAAAACTGATGGTGATTGTAAGAAGACAACATAATACCCCTCCTTGGGAGGATCTGCTGCAGATGTTATTATCAATGTTAATGACACGTGAGAGTATAGTGGACACATTTTGTGACGTCATAGCCAACATTACACGCAATTTTAAGATGCTGAAAGTTTATCACCTACTTACTATGTATACAATGCTTGTAGATACAGTGAGTTTGTATGTGCAAGAAAAACAGTATACTGATGTCTTGCAGGATTTGCAAAAACTAAATATATTCATAATCAGTAAAAGCAATGTATCCGTATTAGCCAATATGCTATCTATGATAGAACGGGTTTCACTGTCTTCATAACTGTCCTATATATGACTGTGTGAGTGTGTTTTGTAAAAAAATAAAAAGAATTACATAACTCTAATGTGTTCACTTGTGTTTTAAATGAATCATGGAGAAGGTTATGCACAAAATATACTATGATCCGTCCCACCCAGGAGGGTTGGGAGGAGTGCAGCGACTTCGTGATTCCGTCAAAGAATGTACTGGCTTGTCTCCAACTATCCCCACGGTTAAAAAGTTTCTGCTGAGGCAGGATGCGTATACACTGCACGCTCCTGCATTGAAACACTTCCCAAGAAACAGAGTGATTGTTAATGGTATCGACAAGCAATTCCAAGCTGATTTGGTCGATATGTCTGAATATTCATCGGAAAAGCGATAATGTGCACTATTTATTGACATGTATTGATGTGTTTTCTAAATATGCCTGGGTAATATGTCTTAAAAACAAATCGGGTCCTATTGTGACAAGTGCCTTTAAGGAAATATTGGAACAAGGACGCATACCCCAGAAGCTCCAGACAGACGCTGGAAAAGAATTTTATAATAAGGTTTTTCAAAAATTGATGACACAGTATAAAATTCACCATTTTTCCACATCGAATGAAATAAAATCAAGTGTGGTTGAAGCGTTTCAATAGGACTTTCAAAACCAGAATGTGGAGATATTTAACGGCTGTTAACTCACGCCGTTATATTGAGGTAGTACAAGATATGGTTGCTGCTTACAACGCTGCATACCATAGGTCAATAAAAATGGCTCCGTCCTCCGTATGTAAAGACAATGAGAAAACTGTCTTTAACACTCTGTACAAACTGAAACCACATGGAGCGGTGCTGTTTAAATTTCAGATGGGGACACCGTTAGGATATCAAAGCACAGAGGCATTTTTCGTAAAGGTTACCAACAGACCTTTACAGATGAGTTTTTACAATATCAAAGCGTATAGGTAGAACTCCTCCTGTTTATATACTGAAAGACAATAGCGGGGAGCCTGTGACAGGTACCTTTTACGAAGCAGAGTTACAGGCTGTAATTGTAGACAAAAACAAAGTGTTTAAAATTGAGAAAGTGCTGGCTCGAAAGGAAATAGGCCGTAAAAAGCTTGTACTTGTGAAATGGCTAGGATGGCCTGAGAAATTCAATTCATGGATCTCTGAAAAAGACATAGTTGATGCAAAATAAAGAGAGGGGTCAGTCTTGTAATATTAATCATTGTGGTTTGTTAGTGAAAGGTGTTGGAGCCATGAATAAGAACGGATTTTTTTTGTCACGCTGCCTAGTAATGCCTCACAATTAGTTTATCCAAATAATAAGATTTGGCAATTCAGAACAAAACTGGCTAAACCGATCATATTACAAACACCGTATGAAGTTGGTCTTATTGAAATTCAATACCCCAGGATCTGGAATAGTTTCACCGAGAACGATGCCAAGATTGATTTCATCGACACGAAAACGAAAATGTACAACAAGACAAGGCTAACAGTTGGTTCTTATAATACAATCGCCAGCATTGTTAATGAATATAATATGAAATGTGCTGCTAACACAGCCCTAGCCCACATAACTATGAGCCACAACCCTATCACTAATAAGATTCTTTTCACGGGAGGAGACGGATGGAATATTGTGTTTAGGGGCGTCTGGCGAAATTCTTGGGTTCATACCAGACTCTGTGTTCGAAATACACATTGGCCCCCATTTAAAATGTTCAGCTCCACACCCGGCCGACATCCATGGGGGTCGTTATAATATATTTATTTATAGTGACATTGTGGACTACCAGCTAGTCGGTGATAGTCATGTACCCCTGCTCCGTTGTATAAATATCTCTGATGAGAGCAAACGTATGCCCACTCTGAGTTACGACAGTCCTCACTACACATCGTTGTCACGCTCAACTATTACTGATATTCAGATAGAACTACGAGGCGATCAGAACCAACACATCCCTTTCTCATACGGAAAAGTAATTGTCAAACTACATTTTAGACCTGTGAAACATCATTAAAATGATGAGGAAAGCGTACACAGCCGATGATGGAAGATATATGCACTATTACATGAATCAAGCTGGTGGAGAGTTGCGGGTTTCATAGGTGCCAGCACACAATATGGGCATGGATTAGGGGGATATTCAGAAATTTATTTGAATGGCTGTTCCACTTTTAAAAAGGGGTTTAATATAGCCAAACCCCATCTGAAAACAGCAGCAAGTGGTTTTATTGGCGATGTTGTGACTAATGTCAGGAACGCCGTGGCATCCAGACAACAGGGCAATGGGCTCATGGTGTACAGACGCAAAGCATTAAAAAGAAGCCCGCCAGGATGTGGGCGTATCCGGACTGTGAACAAAAAGCATAAAAACACCACCAAAAAAACGAAGAATTCTCAAAAAAAAGCATCTGTCAGTAGGCGCAGAGCTCGAAACGACGCTCTCTGTCACTGACAAAATACATATTTAAATTTTACAGAATCAATCATGGCGTTTATTCATAATCAGTCCGAAGAGTGTGTGAAGACCGAATTGGACCTGTTTACAGTACCGTACACACAAACATCTATCGAAAAATCTACATTTGTAGAAATCCCACCAATGTCAGCTCTAACGGACGGAGGTCCTATTGAATTTTTCATTTCGGCTAGCGGGGAGGATTATCTCGACCTTAACGATTCATACTTGTATACGTGTAAGGATTACAAACCCTGATGGCACATTGTTGGCTAACGCAGCCGATGTAGGTTTTATAAACTATCCTGGATGCAGTCTTTTTTTCACAAGTAGATATAATGTTGGGTGATAGACTGATCACACAGTCTTCAAATACGTATCCTTATCGATCCGTTATAGAATGTCTTCTGAATTATGGAAAGGACACATTGGCTACGCAATTTAGCACAGGGCTATTTTGTAAGGACACAGCGGGCAAAATGGATGAGACCTCTATCACAGGCGATAATTTGGGGTTGACACAAAGGGGTGAATACACATCCGAAAGCCGTATTGTTGAATTAATAGCACCAGTACACGCAGATTTGTTTTTTCAAGAAAAATTGTTGCTAAATGGTGTGGACATGTCTCTGAAATTCATACGTTCAAAAGATGACTTTGCACTAATGACCCTGGAAATGTCCAATTCGCTGTGAAAATAATGTCTGCTAGTCTATTTGTCAAGAAAATATCAGTGGCACCAACTGTTAGACTAGCTCATAGTAGGGCCCTACAGCATACTAATGCAAAATATGCTATTGACAGAGTAGCTCTAAAAACCTTCTCAATACCTACAGGCACACGTGTTTGCAACCAAGAAAACCTATTCATAGGACAGATTCCTAAATTTGTAGTCATAGCTTTCGTAGATAATGAAGCATACACTGGGTCGTATGCCCATAACCCCTTTAATTTTGGAAACTATAATACAGAATTTATTAGCCTTTATGCCGATGGACAGCCTCACCCAGCCCGTCCTTTTCAGCCCCTTTTTTTCAAAGAGGGCAATATGTACGGGAATATTATCAACTGGTTGAATCAACAGGACGCCATTTAAAAGACAGGTCACTAGCCATAACACGAGAGGATTTTGGGGCTGGTTATACTCTATTTTGTTTTAATTTGGAACCTGACGGTGGGGGCTCAGGAAATGTTTCACTGATTAAGAACAGTAACGTTCGCTTGGAGTTCGGTTCAGAAATCCACTTCCTAGGACTGTGACCCTTATCTGCTATTCAGTTTTTGACTCTGTAATCGAAATATCTAACAGGCGGCAAGTCCTATTGGACCACTACTAAAGATGAATACAATAGAACTCACCAGCGTCCTTAGAAAAAGAATGAATAGAGACACAAATTTCTTAGGAGTAATACCATGCGATCATCTCCCAAAAACAGTTGTTTGTAAATTACCCGCCATGCTCGTTGTAAATACACAGCCCAGTAATATGCCGGGTGAACACTGGCTAGGTATTTACATTACAGAGAACAAGCATGGTTTGTTCTTTGATAGCTTTGGACATCCACCTACCTTTTTTTTTCCGCAGGAAATTGGCAATTTCCTCTTAAAGAACTGTGTGGAGATGTACCATTCAGCAATCCAAGTGCAAAATAATTATTCTACAACATGTGGCCAGCACTTCGTCTTCTTTTTATGTCATATTCAGAAAAAGATTCCTTATACAAAAGTATTGAGCATGTATGGCACTAATCTTGTATGCAACGATACAATGGTCAGCCATTTTGTTAGCAGTATACACCCGTTGTGTGTCACGATCAGAAATTTAAATGTGTACAATGTTCATGTTCCACCTATAGGTAGAAATTGTGTAATGATGTTTCTTTTCAAAAATAAAGAATGTGGAATATACTATTCTTATAATGCCTTAATTTTTTTTTTTTTTTTTTATTTTTTTTTTTTAAAACAAATTATACAGAAAAAAAATGCATTCAACAGATAAAATTAATGTAAAACATTCATTTAATGTCACCTGTTTACATACAACACAGCATTTTCACGTGTAGTCGAATAAAGCCAAACACATGAATAGAAAATTTATGTAAAACACATTCATTTTATGTCACATGTTTACATACAACACTGACTTTTCATATAGTTGAATAAAGAAAACACACCTCAAATAGAAAACACACCCTCAATAGAATAAAAACAAAAACAAAATGAATGAAAACACATCAAATAGAAAACACCCCTCTCAATAGAATAAAAACAAAATAAAAATAGGTTTTTAAAAAAAAAATATAAAATATAAAGTAGTTTAATAATAGAAATAGGTTTTTAAAAAAAAGGTTTTTAAAATATAAAGTAGTTAATAATAGAAATAGGTTTTAAAAAGTAAAATATAAAAGTGTAATAATAGGTAAAATATAATAGTTAATAATAGAAATAGGTTTAAAAAAAAAAAAAAGTAAAATAATAGAAATAGGTTTTAAAAAAAAAGTAAAATATAAAGTGTAATAATAGAAATAGGTTAAAAAAAAAAAAGTAAAATAGAAAATAATAAAAATATTTTTTAATAAAAATAAAAAAAAAAAATAAAGTAGTGTAATAGAAAATATAAAAGATTAAAAAAACTAGACCAGCGAGTCTTAGCAATGGGTGGTGTAATACTAAATGTTCTAGGAGTACTAGTTGCTCGTAAAAGCAGATGGTGTACCATGTGTAAATACAGGGGCCATTCTTATTGCTCTAGGAGTGCGAGGGGTTCGTGGAACAATCATAGGCGTTTGTGTATTAGTTTCAGATGATGCAACAGTTTTAAAAGCCTCAATAGAACAGCGTACCCTCGTGTTTGGGATTACGGAGAGTGGCACATTTAAGCTAGCTAACGTTTTTAAAAATATGTTCCACCCTTTTGGTCTAGAGTGTTCTGGAACATTATTATGGGTTGTGACACTTTTCAGCAGATCATACAGATGACTTCCAGGCACATTCTTATTTTCAACAACTATTTCCCCTTGATTTGTCCAAGATAACTGGTCATTGTGTCGGGATAATGAAGCCAATATGTATTCTGCATTTCTTTTATTTCTTATAGGCATATGTTTCAACACTTCTGTCTTTAACATATTTTCTTCTTCATCTTTTGAATCATCCTTTGAATCAACTTCAGGTATTGATAATGTAATCACACTTTTTCGCGTTCACCCTGTTTTATCATGACTAAGTACCGCTGTAGAATACTGGAATATCTTTTAGCTTTTTCATATACATCAATGTCAGGCTGTTTCAATATATCACTCATGGCTCGGTCCAATTCACTTTGTACAGACTGTGCAGAGATACATTTGAGGAGTCCGTTGTTTGAGGAGGTTGTAATGCCACTAATTGATTTTGTGGAACCAAAAACATTTTCTGCGTGTGTTCCATCTCAATTCCTGTTGATAAGACTTGCTATGAATGGGATAGCGGCACCCAGGAGAGGGAGTAGAAACCCACCTGTTTGATTGATTGTCTTTTTTTTTTTTTTTAAATGTTTAACTTTTTATCAGCTATTAGTCTAATAACTTTCTTCTTCTTCTTTAACAGTTTGTACTGATTATTAGACAGTGGTATGTGGCCTCTTAGGACGTTCAAAGCTATTTCACAAAGCGCATTGATAAAGTCTGGACTAGCGTTGCTCACAATGACACCTCTCGCTCTGGGTGACGCCTTATGTAGCATGTCTAACAATGTAAAATTCCTCTCCATTCGGCTTGACATTATTACACTTTTTTTCTAGGAACATATACAACCTGCTGTGGGGATATCAGAGCTGTTCTGAGTCTTAAAATATCGGGGGTTGTGGATTTATAATCTATCAATAGATAGCCAAAGGTGTAACTAGTGGCGTCTTTAAAAGCCTCTAAAAAATATTTAGAATTTCCGGGGAACATTTGCCGTGCCAGCAAGCTTATTTGATGTTGATCTCTAGCATTTTTGAAAATAATCATATAGTTGGTGTTCAAACTGATTATGCGACTAGCTTTACCTTGAATAAACAGATTCTGCACTAAATATATACAACTAAGGCGTCGGTGATGGACATACTGTGTGAAAACTTTTGAACTTCCAAATTATCACAGGCTTGATTCATTAAATCGTCTATAATGAGCAAATTATTCTTAGTAGTAGGCAAGAGTGCCTCGTCGCAGAAACGATTCGGGAGACCTTGTACAAAATTTATATTCACCGTTTTAAGCAATTGATCGTATATTGGTTGCCAGCATGAATAGATGTATACTATGTTATCAATTTTTGTGAAATAACAGAGGACATGTTTTCAATAATGTCTTTGACAAAATATGTTTTTCCACAATTCGAAGGACCACTGATAACGAGGCTAAAAAGGGTGTTGAAGCCTACCATCAAATCCTGAAACATCCCTAGTAGCCATAAGGGACGGTTGTATAGTCTTGGAGCACACGTCGTTTGTTGTAAACAACCTGTACTTTCCTTGTCAAGGTGTCGTTTTTGAGATGGAACTGTTTTTTGTCGCGCTTTATTGTGAATGCTGTTGTGGTCAGACGGCTAGGATGCTGCTGGTTGGTCACAAAGGATTGAACAAGACCAATTAACGATTCATGTGTAACCACTTTGGCATTTGAGGCATTAAGGGTCACACCCTTGCATTTAACTTGTGTATTTCCTTGAGCAGTCCTATAAGCATAGCATTTAGGACCCCCGGAAACAAACTCCGTTATATAATCTTCGTTAGGAGCCCCACAGACTTGGCGCTATTTAGTTCATCCGTTAAATCGCCAAGATAAGGCCCTAGAGGGGGATCCACTCGCCGTCTCTGCTTGTGAACAAAATGCTGTCAGTATCCACATATAAAATACGTTCCTGCAGTTTATCCAACAAATCATATAGCTCCATGCGAGCGTAGGCGGTGGTCATGGCTCCTATAAAAACATTCACATCTTTTACTCTGGATGCTTCACCATCTGTGTATCTCCACTGGACAATCGCTACTTCTGGTGAGATGAATGAGAACTGGCGAACATCAAAAGTGTCGCTGAACATGAGCTGTGTGAGCGGGATGGTTCCGTTATGAGCTCAGCAGTAGTCATATTATTTCGCATGGCGAATTTTCCCCAAAGACTATTCAGAAGCAGTTTATTTGTATGCCTGACAGCTTTGTTAAAACATATCTTGGCGGATCAAGGCGAATGCCTTCATGTGCATAATAGTCATCTATGTACTTTTGTTTTTTCGTCTTCCGTCTTGATATGTCCAGGGTATCCTGAAGCTTCCTGCTTACGTTTAAGAAATGTTTTAACATAGGCATTAAAAAGCTGATCAGTTTTTTCTGGGAAATGCCAAACTTCAGCAATGGAAACAATCTTGTACCCTTTCTCTACGGCTTTCTGTAATTCAAACGTCACCCAAACGCCAGACAACAACCGCTCTTGATCGCTATGTGTGCAAGGTGTTGTTTGATTCATCTGAACAGCACACGCAGCACATAGGGGGAACATCAGTTTACCGTTACAGTGGTAGGGCAACACAGGGTGATACAGGCCTCTGGGGGGTGCTACTGTACATTTCACAATGCCAAAGTATGCGTTTATGTCATCAAAATCCTTGTGTATTATTTGGGGGTGTCCTATTGGATAATCTCTTTTGGACTGAACAGTTGGGTACAAACTTGTGAAATCATAGTATCTGATCTTTTCATCATTTTCTACCTTGTGGTACAGCTTCATTGCATTTGTGCGGCCTCCAAAGAGGGATTCTCGTGGATTGAGGCGCCCTGGTTTTCATATGTTAACATGAACTCCTTAACGTCAGGGTTAGTGTCCACAGCCTGTCTCCAATCACATTCCCACATCACCACAACTTTCAGCTGATGCTTATTTTTTAGAACAGCCACTCTGTTATGGAACTCAGCGCAGCTCACCCTGTGTTTTTTTTTTTTTTTTTTTTAGAGGATTGACTTCACCTGGCGCATAGCACTTATTACAGCCGTGAAAGAAGCAGCCATTAAATTCATAACACGTGTGCGTGTCTTCACAATAGCCATCTACAAAAGAACTGACCGAATGACTTTTCACCTCTGTTCAGAGCATGTTGTATGTCAAGGCCCTCTCTGTCTGCAACATACTCAAGCCACTGTATTGAAACATCAGAACATGTCTTGTTTTGCCTAATGTAGGCGCCTTCATTATGTCAGAGAGAAACAGTGTCTTTGGGAAGGAACAGCGTTTTAAATACACCCATACACGAGGAAGCCAATGTAGCGTATGCAAAGCGGGTCTAGGCCTGTGCACTCGTGGAAGGCCTCTCTGTATATTTTGCATGCTTTAATCAAAACCGTTACATCGTTAACACAATAGCTGTGCATCTCTTTTCGAAAGTCAAAAGGCGTGTCGCGGACCGTGTCGTACCACTCCATGAACGTTTTCTTAGAGGTGTCACTCATAGCATCATAACCATATAGAGCTGGTGCAGGATACGGTCCAATATAATTCTCATTCTCTCGCTTGTTAAATTCATGGGGAAGAATCCTTTGAGAAGATCAGAGAACCCCATTGCTGCGGAGTTTTAGACAGAGCCATAGGGATAAAACTGAGCGAATCGATCCAACGCTGATTGAAAGTAGAATCGATCATCAGAAGCACCCTTGAACCGCGCATAGTAATAGTTGGACAAAGTTTCTGACTCACCAGATACTCTAAAACTATATAACTGTCAAAACCTGAAGCATTGTGTGCTATAAAAGTATAGCCTTTGTATTTCTCCTGTCTGTAGTTCTGAATGAATGATGCGGCGCAATTTGTTGTTTCGTAGCAGTTTTTTTTGACCGTCCATATCCATAATGCATACAAAATTAGCTTCATAGCGCCCACATTGATAACGTGTTTGAAATCGTAAAGAGATACTTATCACTACTTTCTTTGCGTTCTACGGGTTGTATATAGCAAAGTGCTTAGTAGCACCTAAAGGCTCTCTACAATGTAGGCATTTAGGTTTTTACAGCTGTGTGGATTTTTCGACACACGATATGTTGCGTGACAGGACTACGCAATATTTGTATGTATTGCGCGGTATAAGCCCGTGTTTCCCATCGGGTTTTTATAGTTTTCAAAACACTGTTGCGATTTGCATATCGTCTACAGTCTCTGCATTTAATGGTCTTGTCAGGTATACAAGCAGTGTAACACACATTACAATCCCAACTACAATGATGTCCCAGAGGGTTCTGGTAGGTCTTGTAACACCCTCATAAGCGTAAGATGCCAAAAAAAAAGCCGTTTTATTTACGATGAGATAATAATGCTCGTCATGCAAATACAACCACGCTGTTTTCACATCGGGTTTGTCGTGCGTTTTGAAGATTGTGGGTTTTTACATCCAGCTACATGATGGAATATCACAATTTTCATTTTCAAATGTTTCTGAAATCTGTCAACATCAGAGAGCGAAACTTTATGTGTGTAGTCAAAACCCAAATCACTATGCAGCTGCTTGGCATAATTCATCTTCTCATCATCGACAATCTGCTGTTTACATAATGTGCCAGGCAGAGAGAAAAGCAGAGATTGTCGTTACCAGCGTTATTCTTGGGATTATACAAAGCATTACCTTTTTCTGACAATATTTGATCGTAACCAATGCTTCCTAGTTTTCGGCGTCCCCCACCATTCCCTCCCGACATATTGCGCTATTGTCACAATTAATTCTAAAGAGTCTTGGTCAGTGAATTATCGTTACTCTGCATCGCCTGTGCTACTTGCTCCAGAAATGTGTCTGTGTTATAGCCATCGCTTGAATTCAACATTGTTTGGATAGGGACATCTGGCGGGACCCCTTAACTCAACATTTAAAACACTGTCCTGTGTTGCATTACCCAACGCCCTCTCTATTAAACCTGTTAGGGTGCTATACACCCTTTCAGGAACACTACCAATATCCGTCAAATCAATATTTCGCAAGTCAACATCTTGACGAAATTCAGCAACATTAAAAGGGGTATCTGTCTGGATGCTATTTCAGATGTTACCTTAGAAACCGCCCGCACCACACTGCACACTACCCTGAGGATTTTCTGAGGGTGATGGAGGGGTCTATAAAGCGCTTGTGGACGGTTGGGGACCAGTCTGCTCATCTGTACAAGATCGTTTTGAGGGCTGAACACTCGGGAAAACATGATGGTCTCTTATTACTCTGATCTATGCCTGTGGGGTCTGTATTTGATGATTGTATAGAGTCTGTATTGGCCTGTGTATTGCTGGAATATACGCTTGAAGGACCATTATGTGACAACTGCGCAGGAGCAGGTCTATCTGATGTGTGTTTTCTCACTGTTGCTTTCACTAGGTCTAGAGCGAGGCATAGATCGGGCCCATGCTTGAATATTTTTGCATGCATTGCACACAATCGTGCAAAATCCTGAGGATTGTTTACTGCTCTTGTGTAATCGTCCTTGCGGCCATTCTAGTTCCTCATCAATACGAGCATCACACTCCCCTAGGGGTTCAGATTTTTTTGTTTTTGGGTGGGGATGACATTTTTTTTTTTTTTTTTTTTTATTTTGCACAAACTATAGACTGTTTTAACACTTTTTTACTGCGGGGTCATATTCATTGTGTTTTTAAGGCATACTATCATAGGATCAAGCATTGAATTGAGAGAGCTGACATGAGAGGCAATAGCTGTGCCAAAGCCTGTGACCATATCAACCAAATGCGTGTTAGCTCTGGCCTGAATGGCTAGCGCAGCTCAAAGTCTGTGACCAAACCGGTCAATTGTGTGTTAGCTGTTTGCAAGACATCTAATTTATTCATAAGACCATTGTTTTGTTTTCGTAATTCGGCTAATTCTGATTGTATTTGTTTATAAGGGTCAGCGACTGCAGGTTGTTGAGGGATGTGTTAACACAATACTCAAAAAAACTCTGCACTCTGAAGTAATGTTAACTGCTCAGGACCTCCTAGTGCCCCACCTTGTTCAAACCGATTGTTAGTAATATAATTAGGTACTGTTTGCTTATCAAGGAATGGAACGTTAACCTCTAATACATTTACAGGAGTGGTTATGGCGGTATTAGCACTGTTACACTTTTTATCTACCACAGTTATAACAGAGGTGTGTGGTATACAGCTGACATAATCGGTGCCTTCCTCGGGGCTATAGATACAGTTAAAGAGGTATTCACCTACATTATATTCAGGGTCCTCCTGCAAAGCAGCCTGACACAGTTGGTGGGGTGTAAGCTGTGTTGCTGTTGGTCCAGTGTCTTCAGACTCTTCTCCCGTAGCTCCCGATTTGTCTGGCGTGATGTAGGGACGGGTGCTGTTAGCTCTGTGTCTTCAGACCCTTCGCCTGTAGCTTCACGATTTGTTTGGCGTGATGTAGGGGCTGTCGCTGTTAGTCCGGTGTCTTCGGATGCCGCCTACTTCTATGGCATGGATTGTCTAGAGGTATAACAAAATATTTTTGGTTAAATAAAGACACACACAAGCACACACACACACACACACAAGCACACACAAGCACACACACACACACAACACACACACCTCATCAGATGTCTTTTGTTCCCTCTCAATGGTGACACTTGGTGGCTGGTAGGGCGTTGGTGTACTAGATTTACGACCAATGCAAGGACTCTTCAGGTGCCTTTTGTAAAGGGGAATCCTTTTGTTCCCTCTCAATGGAGACACTTGGTGGCTGGTAGGGCGTTGGTGTACTAGGCGGCGACCGATGCAAGGACTCAAGTCTTTGTGTGCCGTTAGCTGCTAAAACAAAGGAAAAAGCCTTTTTAACAATATATACATTTTATTTAAAATCTTTTATAACACAATGTAAATATATTCTGCTAGCTACAAATGCGTTTCTCACCTCTGCAGTGGTGTTAGGAACACCCGATACAGTGTCTGGGTAAGGCGTGTCTGGAACAAGGAAGGGCTTCTTCTTTGGGCGGGGAGACCCGGTCGTGTATGGCTTCACAGGCTGGAATTAGAATTAGATTAGATTTTTTTTTTTTTTTTTTTTTTTTTTTTTTTAAATACAACACGCTATTTTACTGCTTTCCTTTTAAACTCACCTCAATAAATTGCTTCTTAGGCTTACGATGGCGAGCGAGGGGCGTAGCAGCTTTCACAGAGAGGGCATCAAGCACATGGTCTTTCAACAGGATTGATTTCAGCCACATGGGGAGAGCGAGTAGCCCCTCGCCTGGGCGGATCCTTTGTTCAGGGGCTGATTGTCTAGACAAAGAAAAAAATATATATATATATATATATATATTATATATTAGATGGCTACAAACACAGTGATAAATTAAACAGTAATAAATATTACATACTGAAAGAGATAAATAAACCGTAAATACCTGTTTGCTGTGTTCTTATTCCTTATTAGAGTGGCCTTTGGTTTAATGTTCTGGCGTGTTGGGGTCTGTAGGAATGGGCTACACGGAGCTTTTTTAAAAACAAAAACAAAATGAATGAAAACACAGTACTAAATCAATTAATGCTGTAGTGTATAATATATTTATAAGTTTTTACCTTGTGGTTTAATAGTTTAAATCAACTAACACAGCCACGTTATCCCAGCTCTTGCACGATCACCTAATGATGCAAACTACATTATAACACACAAAAAAAAAAAACGTTTTTAAGTCACAAATGTCTGAATGAATTAAATACCTTACAATAAGCTTCTTTTTTTTTTTTAAATATACTCACCAAATGCAGCCATTGCTGTAGAACCGAATCCTCTTTCTTCAGAGGACTTTGTTGAGAAAAACGAGGGAAAGTTTTAGCTAGCCACGTAGCTACAAAATGCAGGTAAAAAAGTGAGCAGACCCGTTTTGAAACAAGGGTTTTAAACACCACAAACCAAACCCCTTTATGACGATTTAACACTCACAACAAAAGACCCCACATTTACAAGCTAGCTACTGGTCTAACACAACTTTTCTTTTTTTTTTTAACACTAGCGTCATGTGGTACAACCCACCAGCATTACGCCGAACACGATCAAAGTTTTAGCTAATTCATGAATGACTGAATGAATTAAATAGCTTTGAACATTCTTAAACACAAGCTTTACTTACCACTTGTAGGTAGCGATGAAAAAGAATTAAAAGTGAAACTCCAGAGGGCTTTTTGATGTGGAAAAAAAAAACGTGGGGAAACAAGCTAGTTACCAGACTAGCTAAAAAACATCTAAAAAGAGCTAAATAGCAGTAAACAAAAGGCTAAAGAGGGCACTGTTGAGAAACGATCCCTAGTTGTTTTTCACCAAAACATAAGACAAACGCCAGATGGCCTTTTGTTGCGGAAAACGCAAGCGTGGTAAAAGGGTACCACATGTACAATGAAATCTGGAGAATACGCCTCCGCTCAAGTGCACCAGACCCCTGTAGTGGTGAAGCGCGCCCACACTACATATCGGCCACCACGTCGCGAAATGCACCCCATATTCGACCACTAGATGGCTATCGCGGGTGTTCGACATTCGACCGCTGCGTCATCACATCCGCTAGAGGCGCCCATCGCCCAGCATCGGCGCGGGATGCGCTCCCATATTCGGCCGCTAGATGGCGCAACCCGGCGATTAGATGCACTACCATATTGGGACACTAGATGGCGCCAGCAGTACCAGCAACGATTAGATGCAATACCACATTCGGC